>NC_053045.1:12545000-12605000 GCF_003473485.1 Medicago truncatula
GACTTCGAAAGTCATGATGATATTACTGAGGAACGTCTTTATCAGAATATTTTGCTTCTCATTTCGGACAATTAGCAATAATTTTTCTGTGGACTTCCGGGAATCTCTTTCATGTAGCTTGGCAAGGAAATTTTGAGGCATGGGTACAGGATCCTTTACATGTAAGACCTATTGCTCATGCAATTTGGGATCCCCATTTTGGTCAACCGGCTGTAGAAGCTTTTACTCGAGGGGTGCTCTTGGCCCAGTGAATATCGCCTATTCCGGTGTTTATCAGTGGTGGTATACAATCGGTTTACGTACTAATGAAGATCTTTATACTGGAGCTCTTTTTCTATTATTTCTTTCTGTCATATCCTTACTAGCGGGCTGGTTACACCTACAACCGAAATGGAAACCGAGCGTTTCGTGGTTTAAAAATGCCGAATCCCGCCTCAATCATCATTTGTCAGGACTATTTGGAGTCAGTTCCTTAGCTTGGGCAGGGCATTTAGTTCATGTTGCTATTCCAGGATCCAGAGGAGAATATGTTCGATGGAATAATTTCTTAAGTGTATTACCACATCCTCAAGGATTAGGTCCACTTTTTACAGGTCAGTGGAATCTTTATGCTCAAAACCCCGATTCTAGTAGTCATTTATTTAGTACTTCGCAAGGCGCGGGAACTGCCATTCTAACACTTCTCGGGGGATTCCATCCTCAAACGCAAAGTTTATGGCTGACCGATATGGCACATCATCATTTAGCTATTGCAATTCTTTTTCTCATTGCTGGTCATATGTATAGAACTAACTTCGGTATTGGGCACAGTATAAAAGATATTTTAGAAGCACATATTCCTCCGGGGGTAGATTGGGCGTGGACATAAGGGTCTTTATGACACAATCAATAATTCAATTCATTTTCAATTAGGCCTTGCTCTAGCCTCATTAGGGGTCATTACTTCTTTGGTAGCTCAACACATGTACTCTTTGCCTGCTTATGCGTTTATAGCACAAGACTTTACTACTCAAGCTGCGTTATATACTCATCATCAATACATTGCAGGATTTATTATGACAGGGGCTTTTGCTCATGGAGCGATATTTTTATTCGGGATTACAATCCCGAACAGAATGAGGATAATGTATTGGCAAGAATGTTAGAGCACAAAGAAGCTATCATATCCCATTTAAGTTGGGCCAGCCTATTTCTGGGTTCCATACTTTGGGACTTTATGTCCATAATGATGTCATGCTTGCTTTTGTGACTCCGGAGAAACAAATCTTGATCGAACCTATATTTGCCCAATGGATACAATCTGCTCATGGTAAAACTTCATATGGGTTCGATGTACTTTTATCTTCAACGAATAGTCCGGCGCTCAGTGCGGCGCGAAGCATATGGTTGCCTGGTTGGTTAAATGCTATTAATGAGAATAGTAATTCTCTATTCTTAACAATAGGCCCTGGAGACTTCTTGGTTCATCATGCTATTGCTCTTGGTTTACATACAACTACATTGATCTTAGTAAAAGGTGCTTTGGATGCACGCGGTTCCAAGTTAATGCCGGATAAAAAGGATTTTGGTTATAGTTTTCCTTGCGATGGTCTGGGACGAGGTGGTACTTGTGATATTTCGGCTTGGGACGCATTTTATTTGGCAGTTTTCTGGATGTTAAATACCATTGGATGGGTTACTTTTTATTGGCATTGGAAGCACATTACATTATGGCAGGGTAATGTTTCACAATTTAATGAATCTTCTACCTATTTGATGGGATGGTTAAGAGATTATCTATGGTTAAATTCTTCACAACTTATCAATGGATATAACCCTTTTGGTATGAATAGTTTATCAGTCTGGGCGTGGATGTTCTTATTTGGACATCTTGTTTGGGCTACTGGATTTATGTTCTTAATCTCATGGCGCGGATATTGGCAGGAATTGATCGAAACTTTAGCATGGGCTCATGAACGCACACCATTGGCGAATTTGATTTGATGGAGAGATAAACCAGTGGCTCTTTCCATTGTGCAAGCAAGATTGGTTGGATTAGTCCACTTTTCGGTAGGTTATATATTTACCTATGCGGCTTTCTTGATTGCCTCTACATCAGGTAAATTTGGTTAATTTGATTCTTTATTGTATCTGCAAAAATAGCATTTCTTTGTATGAAGAAGGGAAACCACCTTCTTCTATTTCTACATCCAGGATCCGACTTCTATCATTGATACTAATAGGAAATGAACCATCATGGCAACGAAAAGTTTGATTGAGAGGGAGAAGAAGAGGCAAAAATTGGAACAAAAATATCATTTGATTCGAAGATCTCTAAAAAAGAAATAAGCAAAGCTCAGTCGTTAAGTGAGAAATGGGAAATTCAGGGAAAGTTAGAAGCACTACCGCGTAATAGTGCACCTACACGTCTTCGTCGACGTTGTTTTTCGACCGGAAGACCGAGAGCTAATTATCGAGACTTTGGATTATCTAGACACATACTTCGTGAAATGGTTCACGAAGGTTTGTTGCCCGGTGCAACAAGATCGAGTTGGTAAGAATAAATAAAAAAAATTATCTTCATTTTTTTTATTTATTTGATGATTAGCGATCCTAGGACGGTCCTTTACCATTCTGTATAAATGGTTTATTCTATTTGTACAGATATGGTGGAGGGCACATTCAATCTCTGTTTTTCATTAATTGTCAATTCTTCTTCTTATCGCGGAGTAGAGCAACTTGGTAGCTCGCAAGGCTCATAACCTTGAGGTCACGGGTTCAAATCCCGTCTCCGCAACATTTTTGAAAAAAAAAAATGGAATTCACCATACTCTATTTATATAGTATTTTTTTATAATATAAATATACTATTACTTTCGTATTCAATACATAAGCAACGGCGGATAGCGGGAATCGAACCCGCGTCTTCTCCTTGGCAAGGAGAAATTTACCATTCAACTATATCCGCATTTTTGTTTTTATGTACTTTATACTTTAAAATTTTATTTGTGCAGAACTGTGTCTGATATCTATTAGGAATAATTAAAAAAAAGTAGAAATCTATAGATCTATAGATAGATCTATAGTTAGAATAGAATATATAACTATTAGATTCTATAATCTATATAGAATATATATACTATATATCTTTCTATTCTAAATAGACCTTATTTGTATATATATCTATATATTGGTATATTGTTAATTTTTTTTTTTTGATATATTGTATTGTATCTATAATATAGATCTATATATTAATTAAATTAATTAAAAAGTAGAATTACAGATTTCTAAAATATAAAAAATAAATTCGAATATATTCCCCTAGATAATAGGAATCCCATATTTTTCTATTTTCTTATTTTGACCCCTCCCATTAATAATAATGTTTTAGTTTTCTTTATTTGTGGGTCTTATATATTCCATTTTCATTTTAATGTGCCTCACAACCCGAAAGAATTCGGGGGGGAGGGTCATTTCGTTTTTTAATCTAGAATGAAAAGTTTCAAGAGATGAGAGAATTAAGAATACCCACTAGAAATACTAATCCAATCCATAATGATGTACCGGAAAATACAACATTTTTATTACTTGACCAACCATCAGGAGAAGCAAATACAACAGGTACACCAATCAATAAAATGGATGAAGTAACAATTAATGCAAAAACAGCTAATTGAAAAGCAATAGTCATGTTTCTAATCCTCCAATTTACCAACAAAAGAACTATACCATTTGATCCCCAATCCCTTTTGACCCCTTAAAAAAGAAAAAACGCATTATGGAGGTTTTATCATTAATCCATTGATTTTAGATGACACCCCTTTTGAGGCGTGGATCGAGGGTAGTTTTTTTACTTCACAAAAGAGCATGCTGGATCATGCATATATATATACGGAGAGAGAGAACTAGACCAATAAAGTCACTTTATCATACATAGATAAAAAGGGGTATTAATTCGTATGGTCATGTTCTCTTGAGTGGAATAAAGATAAAATAGAAATTAGCTTTTGGAGAGATGGCTGAGTGGTTGATAGCTCCGGTCTTGAAAACCGGTATAGTTCGAAAGAACTATCGAGGGTTCGAATCCCCTCTCTCCTTTTTCTTAGCGAATGTATTTTTGAATTTTATTGATTTAGGTTAGCTCGGTTTTTTCGGGCTCGACTATATCACCACTTAGCCGAGCCCGAAAAAAGATTAGATATTACATATAAATGAATTGAAAAAAAATATATTTTTCAATATCATCTGCTCGACTCAACCCAATATGTATACTAAAATCAAAGTGATTCTTACGTCAAGCATTGTATTTCATGTCTCAATTAAGAGGAGTCATGAAAAGAACAGGCTCCGAATCTCGATCAATTCCTTTTTCAAATCCTGCGGCAGCTGCACGAGCTCTTCCCGCGTGCCATAAATGACCTACGAATAGGAAGAATCCTAGAACAAAATGAGAAGTAGCTAACCAACTTCTAGGAGAGACATAATTGACTGCATTAATCTCTGTAGCTACGCCACCCACGGAATTTAAAGAACCTAAAGGAGCATGAGTCATATATTCCGCAGAACGACGTTCTTGCCAAGGCTGTATGTCTTTTTCAGTCTACTCAAGTCCAAACCATTAGGACCTCTTAGAGGTTCTAACCAGGGAGCACGCAGATCCCAAAAACGCATAGTTTCTCCCCAAAAATAACCTCTCCGGTCGGAGAACGCATTAAATATTTACCTAAACCGGTCGGTCCTTGAGCGGATCCTACATTAGCTCCAAGACGTTGGTCTCTAACTAGAAAAGTAAATGCTTGAGCTTGAGAAGCTTCCGGTCCAGTAGGACCATAAAACTCACTAGGATAAGCAGTATTATTAAACCAGACAAAGCAACAAGCTATAAAACCAAAAAGGATAAAGCTGCTAAACTATAAGACAAGTAAGCTTCTCCAGACCATACTAGTGCACGACGAGCCCATGCAAAGGTTTAGTTAAGATATGCCAGATTCCACCAAGTATACAAATGGAACCCAACCATACATGCCCTCCAATTATGTCTTCCAAATCGTCCACACTAACAATCCACCCTCTCCCCCAAAAGGAGATTTTAGTAAATAACCCAATATAATACTTGGACTAAGGGTTAAGTTGGTAATTTTCTTACATCCCCCCTCCTGGAGCCCAGGTATCATATATACCTCCAAAATAAGAAGCCTTAAATACTAGAAGAAAAGCCCCTATCCCTAACAAAATTAAGTGAATACCTAAAATAGTAGTCATTTTATTTCTATCTTTCCATACATAACCAAAGAAAGGAAAAGATTCTTCAAGAGTCTCAGGTCCCAGAAGTGCATGATAAATACCGCCAAAGCCCAATACTGCAGAAGAAATTAAGTGAAGTACTCCAGAGACAAAGTATGGAAAGGTGTCTATAACTTCCCCTCCAGGACCTACCCCCAACCTAGAGTAGCTAGATGGGGAAGTAAAATTAATCCTTGTTCATACATGGGCTTCTCGGGTACGAAATGAGCGACTTCAAATAGGTTCATTGCTCCGGCCCAGAATACTATTAATCCGGCATGGGCTACATGGCCCCAGTAGTTTACCGGATAAATTGATAAGTCGGGCATTCCCGGCCCACCAAGCAAAACCGGTAGTTTCTTGGTCACGGCCCGTTAAAGCTAAAGTTCCATTAAAGAGCGTTTCCACGTGGTAGAACCTCCTCAGGAATATAAGGTTTTCATGAGGCTGATCTTGAGCCGCCATCCACGCACGAATACCTTCATTTAAGAGAATATTTTGGTGTAGAAAGTCTCAAATTCAGGATCTTCCGCTGCGCGGATTTCTTGAGAAACGAAGTCATAGGCACGTAGGTTCAGGGCCAGACCGACTACTCCAAGAGCACTCATCCATAAACCAGTTACTGGTACAAATAACATAAAGAAATGTAACCAACGTTTATTGGAAAAAGCAACCCCAAAGATTTGGGACCAAAAGCGGTTAGCGGTGACCATTGAATAAGTTTCTTCCGCTTGAGTTGGGTTAAAAGCACGGAATGTATTTGCGCCATCACCATCTTCAAATAACGTATTTTCTACGGTAGCACCATGAATAGCGCATAGTAGGGCAGCGCCCAATACACCAGCAACTCCCATCATATGAAATGGGTTTAATGTCCAATTATGAAACCCTTGGAAAATAGAATGAATCGAAATATAGCTGCTACACCAAAACTAGGCGCAAAGAACCAACCAGACTGACCCAGTGGATAAATCAGGAATACAGAAACAAAAACAGCAATTGGACCGGAGAATGCGATTGCATTATAAGGGCGCAATTGAACAGATCGAGCAAGTTCAAATTGACGTAACATAAAACCTATTAATCCGAAAGCACCGTGGAGAGCAACAAAAGTCCACAGACCACCCAATTGACACCAACGGGTAAAATCTCCCTGTGCTTCAGGACCCCATAGTAACAACAAAGAGTGTGCTAAACTATTAGCAGGAGTAGAGACTGCCGCAGTTAAGAAGTTACAACCTTCCAAATAGGAACTTGCCAATCCATGAGTATACCATGAAGTTACAAAGGTGGTACCTGTGAACCAACCCCCCACGGCAAAATAGGCGCAAGGAAAGAGCAATAGACCGGACCAACCCACAAAACAAAACGGTCCCTTCGTAACCAGTCATCCATAATATCAAATAAATCATTTTCATCTTTGGTAAATTTACCAAGAGCTATAGTCATAGTGATCCTCCTATTCAACTACTTCAACCATTTCCGAACACCCCCTAGCATTTTCAGGGATAGAACCTTCGAGGATTTTTTCATTTTATATATGATATGATTTCTCAAAGACTGTCCCTTCTTTTCTACTGGGTTTCGAATAGAAAAATACTTTTTTTGTCGATTGATATTTAATCTAGGTCAAATCCATTAACTTAATTGGTTATTCCTTTCTATTCTAAAAAATTCCCTAAGTCATGAAGTCATGACGCGGGAATTGTCTTATGATTCGTAAATCTGATAAATAAATTTTTAAAGAACTATTCCAGAAACAAATGAAATGATCCCTTTTATCACTTTTGTTACCAGCAGATCCCCAGACAGACTACTCTCCTTTTATCAAATAATATTAAATAATATTATTCTTGAATCTTGTTCGTGAAATAAAAAAAAGTTTATATATTCTTCTAATTTGTATGTCTAGGAAACTACTATAGAATCCTATTTTTACTTTCTATTTTACTTTAATTTCTTTTATTGTCCTCTTTAGTTGTATTTTTCTTTCGTTCAGATTAAAAAAATTACAAAGTATACCTTTTTGCAGATCGAGGTAAGAAATTCGAATATTTTTTTATCTATCTATTTTATCTATCTATCAGATTTTTTAATATTGTATGGAGTTTTATTAAAAATAATAGATTCTAAGTGAAAGTTTCGTCCATTAATTGCTTTAAAAATTTAGTATGCATAGATATGAAAATTAAATATTTGATACTCGAAGTCATGATTTGATGGATTTTTCTATTTTTTTTATAGATATCTTATATCTTAAAGAAATAATAGAAATTTAATTTGATCTTTTCTTGTATTCGGAAATAAAGATATTTTTAAAGTAAAATGACTTATATGTTGGAACTTAGAATAAACCCTTCTGCGTGGAGAAGAGGAGTATCAATTTATTCCTAGGAACAATAAGATTTAATCCGAAATATTGACAGATTCTTGCGGAGTCCGAACTAAAGAGATATTAAAACAAAAAAGATCCACTGTTCGAATTTCATTTCTATCCAATTTGAATATCAGAATAGTGGATATAGTTATGATTCAATAGGTTAGGTCCACTTACTTTTTTTAGAATCTTTCCCATTTTTGATTGGAATAATAGAAAATAGGATAGGAATATCTTATAATTAAAGGAAATATCACAGTCTAATATATATAGAAAAGAATACTCTTTCACTTTCTAACTAGAATGAGTTTACTCTATTCGAATTCATTCGAATGATAACAATAATTTAATAGAATAAAAACTCGATTTTTTAATGAAATTCAACTATTCCTTAGTTTTTTTTACAAAGAGAAACTTCTTACAAATATCAAGAATATCTCTATTCTTCCTTCAAATCGGAATACTACTGTTGTCATTTTTTGACAAAAAAGCCCCTTATCGGATTTGAACCGATGACTTACGCCTTACCATGGCGTTACTCTACCACTGAGTTAAAGGGCTCCATTTGAGTCAATTCCCGAATAAGGAACCATCCAATATGGATATGAGTTTAGTACATCTATTTGTTACTGCATATACTCAAATTATATATAAATTATATATATAGAATAGATCTTTTTTTTTACATAGCAACTTTTTAACGAACAATAAATTGGATTTACCTAGTAAGTATAGTTAAAAAAAGGATTTTTGATATTGGATTTGAAAAATATCAATGGAATGGATTTTTCAAAACCGATTCGAATTGAAATCATCTTCATCATAACACAAAATTCATTTCATTGATACATGTACCCACTAATTCAATCTTCTTAACACTGAATGAAAGTGAAAGAAATGAGGTGTTAATGCCGCGCCTGTTCCAGAAAATCAATCATTCCCTGAAAGGATTCTCTCTTTCTTTTGTTTTCTTTCACATTCTTTTTTTAAGAGTAGATTATTATTTTTTTATAGTTTTATAGATTGGTGATTGGAATGAACAATTTCGAAATCTAAATTTTAAGGAATTCTGAAAGATCCTTCTGATCGAATCATATCATTATATTGACAATTTCAAAAAACTGTTCATACTATGTATGAACATAGTAGAATGGAGGTCGGGCAAGTATGCCCCCATCGTCTAGTGGTTTAGGACATCTCTCTTTCAAGGAGGCAACGGGATTCGACTTCCCCTGGGGTAGGGTACTACAAAAGGAAATTGATCAAGGATTATCAATAAAGACTAAAATTGATTCTTCCTGGGTCGATGCCCGAGCGGTTAATGGGGACGGACTGTAAATTCGTTGGCAATATGTCTACGCTGGTTCAAATCCAGCTCGGCCCAAAATTTACTGATCCACCATGCAATGATATAACCCATTTGGTGTTCTCTGAAAATCACCAATGGGCTCCCATACAGAAGAATAAAATCTCGAGTGCTATTTATTGAAAAATTCCTATCGGGATTTTAAAATATAAAGTCTTAGGAAAGCATTCAAGTAAAAAAAGAGTCTTTTTTGTTTCCTTGATTCATTTATTTTTCAATCAAGTTAGCAATAAGGAACGGATTGCGAATAATCCGTGTCGATCTCGCTTAAAGTGCAGACCCATAAAAATATCAATATATAAGTCTGCCTCTTTCAGTTACAGTACAGGGGTTCGAATCTAAAATAGAAAAACAAAGGTTTGAATGAAATAGTAAGAATATGTATGCTATACAACTTTTCCCTGGATTGTAGTTCAATTGGTCAGAGCACCGCCCTGTCAAGGCGGAAGCTGCGGGTTCGAGTCCCGTCAGTCCCGATGGATACAAATCCAAAAATATCAATTGATTTCGTATGTGAAAGGGAATAAAAAAGAAAAAAAATCTCATTTCTTTTCTAACAGGGATTCCTTTTTCTTTTTAGTTTAAGGTAAAGGTTCGGACGAAGAAAGAAAAAGGAATTTTTCATTGCATCAGAAAGTAATTTTTTTTTTTTTGGTATGGATAAAAGATCTTCCTATGTTATACTATTTAATTCTCGACGATGAATTGATTTGATAGCTCAGATATTGTTATTCGTGATATTGATCCGATTTTATATCATCGAGATAAAATTTATACCACTGAATTTACTGACGAAAGATTTTCATTTCTATGGATTAAATCCGAAGTATTTATTCGAAATAAAAGAGAAAGAAAACATAGAGATTATGGAAGTCAATATTCTCGCATTTATAGCTACTGCACTCTTCATTCTAGTTCCTACTGCCTTTTACTTATAATTTACGTAAAAACGGTAAGTCAAAGTAACTAATTTTAATTAAACATGACTTCTGATTTCTTATCAATGCGATAACAATGATTGAATAAAGAAAAAGGGTTTCCATTTCGGGTCTTTCTTTTAAATAAAATGATCAGACTACAATCAGCAGAATTCTATGAAATCCATATACTATAGTATATAGTAGAAAGAAATCAAATCTATTTCTTTCTACTATACTATTTATTATGGTATGGTAAAAATGGAATGTTTTACTTAAAAAAAAGAAGTTTAATATAATATGGATGGACCAATTTAAATATTTCTTTCATATGGGTATATCTATAGATATCTATGGAATCTCAATTCCATAGTGTCCACATTTTTCTTTGTTTGATCTAATCTATTATATTTGTATTGGTTCCAATCAATCTGAAATAATCAAAATACATTTTATTCTTTTATTTGAATTTTAGATTTCACATTCTTTCATAATCCGATAAAAAAAAAAAAATAATCTTTTTATTTTTAGTATTCCAAAAAAATGAATTGATTAAATTGATTAAATAATTGACAACTGATCGGGGGATTCGATGAAAAAGTTTTTCATATTTAGAAAAGATTGGTGGTAACCAGTTCATCGAAATATAAATCTTAAAAGAATTAAGTTTGGAGTAGTAATCCGTTTCCAATTATCTGTATTCCCGGGACAATAAGATGGGAACAATTCAAATATTTGTTTGATTTAAAGAGTATTTTTTTTTTCAATATTATATTCCACCACTGGAATACAATGGAGTTTCGAAATGAAGTATCGAATTGCATTTCATTAATTAGTATTAATAAAATAACAAAATGCAATAGTTAAAAAATGGAAGAACTTAGCTATAAAATAATTGAGACATTTTGATCCCTTAACTCAATTAGTAGTCCTCTTAGAGTCCACTTCTTCCCCATACTACAAGGAAAGGGAAAATGTAAAAACTACCATTAAACCAGCCCAAGCAAGACTTACTATATCCATGTAAATTTTGTCTCCTATCTCTATCAATATGAAGAAATATTTTTATTATTGTTTACTAATTTTTCTTGTATTATTTTCGTTTTTATTTTTCACTAAAATTTATAATATCTTATAATAATAGTGGAATCGCTGGTACAGAGTCAAAAAAAGATTCCGTCATAACACCATTGACGAAACATCCAATTAGAACATCTAACAAGTTCTTACCTGATTTCTAGTAGAATTGAAAGAATATTAAATTAAGCATAGATTTCTTTGCATACTCAGACTCTTATTTGCATCTCTTATTCCATTTGATTGTCTCCCGATTCGTTCTCTAAAACAATTGGAAAACATCCTCTAAAATTCTTTTACTAGAGATTAGAAAAAAAAATGGATTCTTTTGAATTGGATTTATTATTAATATAATATTAATATATAATATTAATATATAATAATAAATAAAGAAATTCAATATTATAATAATAAAAAAAATCGAATTAGATATTCAATTTCATTAATCTAACTAATATGGAATAAATGAAGAAGCGTTCATATACTTTACCATAAGTTTGTATACAAGGTTTTTCTTCAACACCTTCCCTAACTTAAAATGGACTTATATTCCCATCCGAGCTATCCCTATCCAATCTAATTAAAGACCCAATAAAGTAGATGGACACTACAATAGTAGTGAAATAAAAGGACTATCATTTCAAGATTGATCTATTCCTTTTCATCCCTCTAATGAATTTTTCGTTGAATCTGAGACGAAAATATTTACAACATTTTAGAGAACAAACTTCCCGATGCTTAGAATTTAGCATCAAACTAGTCCCTTATTCCTACACTAGCTTGTGCTGGAAAAAAGAAAAAGTTTTCTATATCAACAAAACGAAATAAACTATTTGAATTCTCTTATCGATTAGGCGACACCCGGATTTGAACTGGGGAAAAAGGATTTGCAGTCCCCCGCCTTACCACTCGGCCATATCGCCAAAATAATACAAAAAAATAGATCCGAATACCCCTCCTCCTCTCAAAAAAACAAAAAGGGTTTCTAAAATTCTTTTTTTTGATGTGTTTGTATCTTAAATTCCGTTTTCTTTAATCCCTCCCCTTTTCTATTGAAAACAAACGTATACCTATACCTTTCAGTCACAAAAGAAAAGTCAAAATTTCAGCACAAATAGCAACCGTTAACTACAAATTCCTGAATAATTCTTAATTCTTGAATCTTAATCTATTCTTTATTAATGAGAAAAAAATAGAAATTGATACATAACCAATCAATATTATTACCAATCAATATTATTATTATTTTTTTTTAATCCCTCTCTATTTCAATTATAACAGCAACTGTTAATATATGTCAACCCCAGAACATGCATTTTCGTTGTTACATATACCTATATTATAGGGAATTTTCGATAAATTCTCGTGCTTTCATTTTTTGCCAATTTTTCATTAAATAGATTAATGAATGAATAGAAAAATAAATGAACACAACATAACATGTGCTGTCCCGAACAAATAGGACTGCAATAAAGTAAGAGACATATAGAGATAGTTATAGCTGAAGTTAGATCTATGCATGTTTAATAAATCCAAGTCTTTTTATGCACTGCAATCATATTCTCAAATTCGAAAAAAATAAATAAATTGTATATTTTTTCTGATTATTTTTTTTGGATATCTTTATCTCATGGAGCCAAACAAATCCTGAATTCATTTTTGGGTATCAATCGAATTAGAATTATGTAATAAGATACTATACTACTACTATAAAATATCCCAAGTCTAGGTGAAATTTATCAATTTGTTTCGATTTATATTACAAGTTATATTCTATTTGTTTGTTTTGTTGCAAATTCCAATTTGAGTATAAAATCTACTGTTTTCATAATAGGTATTTCATAGACGTCGTTAGGTAAAATTTCATGTGATTCAGTAAAGTAAAAAGACCAGAAATTCCATTATTGCTAAATCGATTCATGTGATTCAATGAAGAATGACAGCAAATCACGGGATATTTTCTATAAAATAAATGGGGAAATTGAAAATGCTTGGGTTGGAATGAAGGAATGTCTACACTACCCGGATTGAATCAAATACAATTTGAAGGTTTTGTAGATTCATTGATCGGGGCTTAACAGAAGAACTTTTTAAGTTTCCAAAAATTGAAGATACGGATCAAGAAATTGAATTTCAGTTGTTTGTGGAAACATATCAATTGGTAGAACCCTCGATAAAAGAAAAAGATGCTGTATATGAATCACTTACATATTCCTCTGAATTATATATATCCGCGGGATTAATTTGGAAAAACAGTAGGGATATCCAAGAACAAATTATTTTATTGGAAACATTCCTCTAATGAATTCCCTGGGAACTTCTATAGTAAATGGAATATACAGAATTGTAATCAATCAAATATTGCAAAGCCCTGGTATCTATTATCGTTCAGAGTTGGACCATAAGGGAATTTCAGTCTATACCGGCACAATAATATCAGATTGGGGGGGAAGATTAGAGTTAGAAATTGATAGAAAAGCAAGGATATGGGCTCGTGTAAGTAGGAAACAGAAAATATCTATTCTAGTTCTATCATCAGCTATGGGTTCGAATTTAAGCGAAATTCTTGAGAACGTTTGCTACCCCGAAATTTTTATATCTTTCCTCAATGAAAAGGAGGAAAAAAAATAGGGTCAAAAGAAAATGCCATTTTGGAGTTTTATCGACAATTTGCTTGTGTAGGCGGAGATCCCATATTTCCGGAATCTTTATGTACGGAATTACAAAAAAATTTTTCAACAAAGATGTGAATTAGGGGGATTGGTCGCCGAAATATGAACCGAAGACTGAATATTGATATACCCGAGAACAATACATTTTGTTACCGCGAGATATATTGACAGCTGCGGATCATTTGATTGGAATGAAATTTGGAATGGGTACACTTGACGATATGAATCATTTGAAAAATAAACGTATTCGTTCCGTAGCAGATCTATTACAAGATCAATTTGGATTGGCTCTCGTTCGTTTAGAAAATATAATTCGAGGAACTATATCTGGAGCAATTAGATATAAATTGATACCGACTCCTCAGAATTTAGTGACTTCAACTCCATTAACAACCACTTATGAATCGTTTTTTGGATTACACCCATTATCTCAAGTTTTAGATCGAACCAATCCATTGACCCAAATAGTTCATGGGAGAAATTGAGTTATTTGGGTCCTGGAGGATTGACGGGCGAACTGCTAGTTTCGGATACGGGATATCCATCCTAGTCACTATGGACGCATTTGTCCAATTGACACCTCGGAAGGAATCAATGTAGGACTTATTGGATCCTTGGCAATTCACGCAAGGATTGGTCGTTGGGGTCTATAGAAAGTCCATTTTTTGAAATTTCTGAGAGATCAAAACGAATACGAATGCTTTATTTATCACCAAGTAGAGATGAATACTATATGGTAGCGACGGGAAATTTTTAGCACTGAATCGAGGTATTCAGGAGGAGCAGATTGTTCCAGCTCGATACCGTCAAGAATTTCTAACTATTGCATGGGAACAGGTTCATCTTCGAAGTATTTTTCCCTTCCAATATTTTTCTATTGGAGCTTCCCTGATTCCTTTTATCGAGCATAATGATGCGAATCGAGCTTTAATGAGTTCTAATATGCAACGTCAAGCAGTTCCTCTTTCTCGGTCCGAAAAGTGCATTGTTGGAACTGGATTGGAACGCCAAGTGCCTTAGATTCAGGAGTTCCCGCTATAGCCGAACACGCCGGAAAAATCGTTTATAACGATACTGACAAGATCATTTTATTTGGAAATGGGAATTCTCTAAGTATTCCATTAATTATATATCAACGTTCCAACAAAAATACTTGCATGCATCAAAAATCCCGGGTTCATAAAGGTAAATGCGTAAAAAAGGGGCAAATTTTAGCAGATGGTGCTGCTACTGTTGGCGGTGAACTCGCTTTGGGAAAAAACGTATTAGTAGCTTATATGCCATGGAAGGTTACAATTCTGAAGATGCTGTACTCATTAGTGAACGTCTGGTCTATGAAGATATTTATACTTCTTTCACATACGTAAATATGAAATTCAGACTCATGTGACAAGCCATGGTCCTGAAAGAATCACTAATAAAATTCCACATCTAGAAGCCCATTTACTCCGAAATTTAGACAAAAATGGAATTGTGATTCTGGGATCTTGGGTAGAAACAGGGATATTTTAGTGGGTAAATTAACGCCTCAAATGGCGAAAGAATCCTCATATGCTCCGGAAGATAGATTATTACGAGCTATACTTGGATTCAGGTATCGACCTCAAAGGAAACTTGTCTAAAACTACCTATAGGTGGTAGGGCCGAGTTATTGATGTGAGATGGATCCAAAAAAAAGCAGGTTCTAGCTATAATCCAGAAACGATTCATATATATATTTCACAGAAACGTGAAATTAAAGTAGGTGATAAAGTGGCCGGGAGACATGGAAATAAAGGTATCGTTTCAAAGATTTTGTCTAGACAGGATATGCCTTATTTGCAAGATGGAAGACCCGTTGATATGGTCTTCAACCCATTAGGGTACCCTCACGAATGAATGTAGGACAGATATTGGAATGTTCACTCGGATTAGCTGGGAGTATGCTAAATAGACATTATCGAATAGCACCTTTTGATGAGAGATATGAACAGGAGGCTTCCAGAAAACTTGTGTTTTCTGAATTATATGAAGCCAGTAAACAAACATCGAATCCATGGATATTTGAACCCGAGTATCCGGGAAAGAGCGGAATATTTGATGGAAGAACAGGGAATCTTTTTGAACAGCCTGTTATAATAGGAAAGCCTTATATTTTGAAATTAATTCATCAAGTTGATGATAAAATACATGGACGTTCCAGTGGACATTATGCACTTGTTACACAACAACCCCTTAAAGGAAGGGCGAAACAAGGAGGACAACGGGTAGGCGAAATGGAGGTTTGGGCGCTCGAGGGTTCGGTGTTGCTCATATTTTACAAGAGATGCTGACTTATAAATCTGATCATATTAAAGCTCGTCAAGAAGTACTCGGAACTACGATTATTGGAGGAACAATACCTAAACCTGTGGATGCTCCAGAATCTTTTCGATTGCTCGTTCGAGAACTACGATCTTTGGCTCTGGAACTGAATCATTTCCTTGTATCTGAGAAAGACTTCCAGATTCAAAGGAAGGAAGTTTAATTGGACTGAATCAGAAATTTTATTCTATGATTGATCAGTATAAACATCAACACCTTCGAATTGGATCAGTTTCTCCTGAACAAATAAGTGCTTGGGCAAAAAAATCCTACCTAATGGAGAAATTGTTGGAGAGGTAACAAAACCCTATACTCTTCATTACAAAACCAATAAGCCTGAAAAAGATGGATTATTTTGTGAACGAATTTTTGGGCCTATAAAAAGTGGGATTTGTGCTTGTGGAAATTATCGAGTAATCGGAGATAAAAAAGACCAACCCAAATTTTGTGAACAATGCGGAGTAGAATTTGTTGATTCTCGGGTACGTAGGTATCAAATGGGGTATATAAAACTAGCATGTCCAGTAACCCATGTATGGTATTTGAAACGTCTTCCTAGTTATATTGCGAGCCTTTTAGATAAACCTCTTAAAGAATTAGAAGGTCTAGTATACTGCGATGTGTGATTTGATAAAAATTCTTATTGTACAGATTTCAAATGAGAAACTGTCATTCCATTCAATTAAATTGGAATGTCCTCTATCTGGCATGTCTCTTGGGATGAGTAACATGAAGCTCAGAATTCATGGGTGTATTGAATACTCCCAAATCAATAAGGGAATTGGTCTATGGTCAATTCAGTAACAAATAAATATTTATTTATAACCGTACGTACCTTGTGAAAAAAAAAAATTATTTTTTGTGGAATTAATTATTTCATCTCTTTTTTTTTAAGAACTTAAATTAAGTTCAAAGAATAAAATATAATATATCATGATTGCCGAAGTCTATCTATCGCATATAGGCTTAAAGACATCGTGGCATAACCGTCGAGGTGACGTCTTGACCTAAAAGATCAAATGGTATGATACATAGACAAAGAAATCTCTTATGAATTCGAGGATATTCCTTTTTTTTATTAAAAAGTATATTTTAAAGGATTCTTCGTTCGAAGGGAGGTAGACTACTCAAGAATTTTACATTGAATTTCTGTCGTAATTTCGAATTGCATAAAGAATTCAGAAACAAAGAAGAATGTATCAATGAAATGTTGCTTCGTCTGTATTGATAACTTGAGTAAAGAGTAAACCTTTTTATTTTAGATTTAGAGGTTTTCAAAAATTTGAAAACGGAAACCACTTTCTTTATCTTTATTGTGTGTAAATACTTTAGCCGGATGAGAGGAAACCCTCACGTCCGATTTTCAAAGGGGAGATCCATCTTATTGGATCCTATCCAAATTTTTCGTTTGCTAGGCCCGTAGTTAAAAAACCTACTTTCTTACGATTACGAGGTTCATTCGAATACGAAATCCAATCTTGGAAATACAGTATCCCACTCTTTTTGCTACTCAAGGTTTCGATACATTTCGAAATAGAGAAATTTCTAGTGGAGCAGGTGCTATACGAGAACAATTAGTTGATTTGGATTTAAGAATTATTATGGATTCTTCGTTGGTAGAATGGAAAGAATTAGGAGAAGAGGGATCCGCCGACAATGAAAATGAAAATGAATGGGAAGATCGAAAAGTAGGAAGAAGAAAGAATTTTTGGTTCGACGCATGGAATTAGTTAAGCACTTTATCCGAACAAATATAGAACCAGAATGGATGGTTTTATCTCTCTTACCAGTTCTTCCTCCCGAATTGAGACCAATTATTCAAATAGATGGAGGGAAACTAATGAGTTCGGATATTAATGAACTCTATAGAAGAGTTATCTATCGGAACAATACTCTTATTGACCTATTAACAACAAGTAGATCTACACCAGGGAATTAGTAATGTGTCAAGAAAAATTGGTACAAGAAGCCGTGGATACACTCCTTGATAATGGAATCCGCGGACAACCAATGAGGACGGTCATAATAAAGTTTACAAATCGTTTTCAGATATAATTGAGGGCAAAGAGGGAAGATTTCGAGAGACTCTGCTTGGAAAACGAGTTGATTATTCGGGGCGTTCTGTTATTGTCGTAGGTCCATCACTTTCATTACATCGATGTGGATTGCCCCGCGAAATAGCAATAGAGCTATTTCAGACATTTCTAATTCGTGGTTTAATTCGAAAACATTTTGCTTCGAACATAGGAGTTGCTAAGAGTAAAATACGGGAAAAAGAACCGATTGTATGGGAAATACTTCAAGAAGTTATGCGGGGCATCCAGTATTGCTGAATAGAGCGCCTACTTTGCATAGATTGGGCATACAGGCATTTCAACCTATTTAGTAGAAGGACGTGCTATTTGTTTACATCCATTAGTGTGTAAGGATTCAATGCAGACTTTGATGGGGATCAAATGGCTGTTCATGTGCCTTTATCTTTGGAGGCTCAAGCAGAAGCTCGTTTACTTATGTTTTCTCATACAAACCTCTTGTCTCCGGCTATTGGGATCCCATTTCCGTACCAACTCAAGATATGCTTATAGGACTTTACGTATTAACTAGCGGAAATCGTCGAGGTATTTGTGCAAACAGGTATAATCCGTTTAATTGCCGAAATTCTAAAAATGAAAAAATTAGCAATAATAACTCTAAGTATATGAAAAAAAAAGAACCCTTTTTTTGCAATTCCTATGATGCAATTGGAGCTTATCGACAGAAAAGAATAAATTTAGATAGTCCTTTTTGGCTCCGGTGGCGAATAGATCAATGCATTATGTCTTCAAGAGAAGTTCCTATCGAAGTTCACTATGAATCTTTTGGTACCTATTATGAAATTTATGGGCATTATTTAGTAATAAGAAGTATAAAAAAGAAATTCGTTGTATATACATTAGAACCACTGTTGGTCATATTTCTTTTATCGAGAAATTGAAGAAGCTATACAAGGTTTTCTCGAGCCTATTCATATGGTATCTAATCATATAGATGGTTAGTGTTGATATCCAAGCTAGGTAAATTTATGTTATGATACTGGCGTAAATTCAGGTCAACTAGCATCTTTTCTATTTTCTACGTGAATAAACATAAAGAAAAGGAAGTTTTCCAATCATTCACTCAAATTCATTGTCGAACCGAATCCCACTGAGTGGAATATGGAGGTACTTATGGCAGAACGGGCCAATCTAGTCTTTCACAATAACGTGATAGGTGGAACTGCCATTAAACGACTTATTAGCAGATTAATAGACCATTTCGGAATGGCATATACATCACACATCCTGGATCAAGTAAAGACTCTGGGTTCCGTCAAGCTACTGCTACATCTATTTCATTAGGAATTGATGATCTTTTAACAATACCTTCTAAAGGATGGCTAGTCCAAGATGCTGAACAACAAAGTTCTATTTTGGAAAAACATAATCATTATGGAATGTACATGCGGTAGAAAAATTACGCCAATCCATTGAAATATGGTATGCTACAAGCGAATATTTGCGACAAGAAATGAATCCTAATTTTAGGATGACTGACCCCTTTAATCCAGTCCATATAATGTCTTTTTCAGGAGCTAGAGGAAATGCATCTCAAGTGCACCAATTAGTCGGAATGAGAGGATTAATGTCAGATCCACAAGGACAAATGATTGATTTACCCATTCAAAGCAATTTACGGGAAGGACTGTCTTTAACAGAATATATAATTTCTTGCTACGGAGCCCGTAAAGGGGTTGTGGATACTGCTGTACGAACATCAGATGCTGGATATCTTACACGTCGACTTGTTGAAGTGGTTCAACACATTGTTGTACGTCGAACAGATTGCGGTACGATTCGCGGGATTTCTGTAAATACCCGAAATGGAATGATACCAGAAAGAATTTTGATACAAACATTAATTGGTCGTGTAGTAGCAGACGATATATATATCGGTTCACGGTGCATTGTCGTTAGAAATCAAGATATTGGAATTGGACTTATCAATCGATTCATAACTTTTCAAACACAACCAATATTTATTCGAACCCCCTTTACCTGTAGGAATACGTCTTGGATCTGCCGATTGTGTTATGGGCGGAGTCCTATTCATGGGACCTGGTAGAATTGGGAGAAGCTGTAGGTATTATTGCTGGTCAATCTATTGGCGAACCGGGAACTCAACTAACATTAAGAACTTTTCATACTGGTGGAGTATTCACAGGGGTACTGCGGAATATGCGCGAGCCCCTCGAATGGAAAAATAAAATTTAATGAAGATTTAGTTCACCCTACACGTACACGTCATGGATATCCTGCTTTTATATGTAATATAGACTTGTATGTAACTGTTGAAAGTGACGATATTATACATAACGTGATTATTCCACCAAAAAGTTTTCTATTAGTTCAAAATGATCAATATGTAAAATCAGAACAAGTGATTGCTGAGATCCGCGCGGGAACATCTACTTTTAATTTGAAAGAAAGGGTTCGAAAACATATTTATTCTGACTCAGAAGGGGAAATGCATTGGAGTACCGATGTGTACCATGCATCCGAATTTTTGTATAGTAATGTACATATCTTACCAAAAACAAGTCATTTATGGATCTTATCAGGAAAGTCGTGCAGGTCTGATACAATCCATTTTTTACTTCGCAAGGATCAAGATCAAATTAACATTGATTCTCTTTCTACTGGAAAAAGAAATATTTCTAATCTTTTAGTAAGTAATGATGAAGTAAAACTCAAATTATTAAGTTTGAAGACCTTTGGTACAAAAGAAAAGGGATTAGCAATTATTCAATATTGAATCAAATGATATGTACGGATCATTCTCATTTAATGTATCCTGCTATTTTTCACGATACTTTTTATTTATTGGCCAAAAGACGAAGAAATCGATTTCTTATTCCATTCCAATCGATTCAAGAACGAAAGAACGAACTAATGCGCCCTTTTGGTGTTTCCATTGAAATACCTATCAATGGTATTTTTCATAGAAATAGTATTTTTGCTTATTTCGATGATCCTCAATACAGAAGACAGAATTCAGGAATTACTAAATATAGAACTGTAGGAATTCATTCCGTTTTTCAAAAAGAAGATTTCATTGAGTATCGAGGAATCAAAGAATTAAAGCCAAAATACCAAATCAAAGTAGATCGATTTTTTTTATTCCCGAAGAAGTGCATATTTTACCCGAATCTTCTTCCATAATGGTACGGAATAATAGTCTCGTTGGAATAGGAACACCAATCACTTTCAATATAAGAAGTCGAGTAGGCGGATTGGTCCGATTAGAAAAGAAAAAAAAAAAATCGAATTAAAATTATTTTCTGGAAATATCCATTTTCCCGGAGAGAGGATAAGATATCCCGACACAGTTCTATCTTGATACCACCCGGAACGGTAAAAAAAAAACGGAAGGAATCAAAAAAAATTAATAATTGGATCTATGTCCAATGGATCGCAACTACCAAGAAAAAGTATTTTGTTTTGGTTCGACCTGTAATTTTATATGAAATACCGGACAGTATCGATTTTATAAAACTTTTTCCCCAAGATCTATTCCAGGAAAGGGATAATCTGGAACTCAAAGTTGTCAATTATATTCTTTATGGAAATGGAAAATCCATTCGGGGAATTTCCGACACAAGGATTCAATTAGTTCGGACTTGTTTAGTCTTGAATTGGGATCAAGGCAAAAAAAGTCCTTCTATTGAGGAGGCCCCCTCTTCCTTTGTTGAAGTAAGTACAAACGGTTTGATTGAGTATTTTCTAAGAATTGACTTAGTAAAATCGAATACTGCATATATCAGAAAAAGAAATGACCCATCTGGTTTAGGATTGATCGCGGATAATGAATCGGATCGGATCAATATCAATCCATTTTTTTCCATTCATTACAAGGCAAAAATTAAAAAATCACTTAGCCAAAATCACGGAACTATTCGTATGTTGTTGAATAGAAATAAGGAATGCCGATCTTGGATAATTTTGTCATCATCTAATTGTTTTCAAATAAGACCATTCAACAATGTTAAATATCACAATGGGATAAAAAAAAATCCTAAAATTCCAATTAATAATAATAATTCATTAGGTCCTTTAGGAATAGCCCGTCAAGTTGGAAATTTTTATTCACTTTACCATTTAATAACTCATAATCAAATATCAATAATGAAAAATTTCCAACTTGACAAAATAACGGAAATTTTTCAAGTAATTAAATATTATTTAATGGACGAAAATGATAAAATTTTTAAACCCGATCTAGACAGTAATATCGTTTTGAATCCATTCCATTTGAATTGGTATTTTCTCCATCATTATTATTGTGAAAAAACGTTTACAATAATTAGTCTTGGACAATTTATTTGTGAAAATATATGTATAGCTAAAATGAAAAATGGACCACATCTAAAACTAAAATCGGGTCAAGTTATAACTGTTCAAATGGATTCTGTAATAATAAGATCGGCTAACCCATATTTGGCGACTCCAGAAGCAACCATTCATGGCCATTATGGAGAAATCCTTTATCAAGGAGATATTTTAGTTACATTCATATATGAAAAATCGAGATCCAGTGATATAACACAAGGTCTTCCAAAAGTGGAACAGATATTAGAAATACGTTCGATTGATTCAATATCGATGAATCTCGAAAAAAGAATTGATGCTTGGAATGAGTGTATAACAAGAATTCTCGGCATTCCTTGGGGATTCTTGATTGGTGCTGAGCTAACTATAGCGCAAAGTCGTATTTCTTTGGTTAATAAAATCCAAAAGGTTTATCGATCCCAGGGAGTACACATCCATAATAGACATATCGAAATTATTGTGCGTCAAATAACATCCAAAGTCTTGGTTTCAGAAGATGGAATGTCTAATGTATTTTTACCCGGTGAATTAATTGGATTATTGCGAGCAGAACGAACTGGGCGTGCCTTGGAAGAAGCAATTTGTTACCGAGCTTTATTATTGGGAATAACAAAAACATCTCTGAATACTCAAAGTTTCATATCCGAAGCGAGTTTTCAAGAAACTGCTAGAGTTTTAGCAAAAGCCGCTCTTCGGGTCGTATTGATTGGTTGAAAGGTCTTAAAGAGAATGTTGTTTTAGGGGGAATGATACCCGTTGGTACCGGATTCAAAAGAATAATGCACCGTTCACGGTCAAGGCAATATAACAAAATTACCTTGAAAAAAAAAAATTATTCGAAGTAGAAATTCGAAATCTTTTGTTCCATCACAGAAATTTATTTGATTCTTTTCATTTCAAATAATTTTCTCTGATACATTAGAACTATAGGATTGAATGCGCTTTTAGGAAGCATTCAATTCATCCCTTTAAATGCAGTCATTTGATTGGGTAATTTTGGTAATAAAGTATAATAAATAGAAAAAAATGAATGACCTGATTATATATTAACGGCCAATCGTCTAGAAAAGAGAAGGTTCCATCGGAACAATTATTTATTGCTATTTCAGGATACCTGGTCTCGTTTTTTTCACTTAAAAAAAAAACGTGTGGGGATAAATGACAAAAAGATATTGGAACATAACTTTTGAAGAGATGATGGAAGCTGGAGTTCATTTTGGCCATGATACTCGGAAATGGAATCCTCGAATGGCACCTTTTATATCGGCAAAGCGTAAAGGTATTCATATTACAAATCTTACTCGAACTGCTCGTTTTTTATCAGAAGTTTGTGATTTGGTTTTTGATGCAGCAAGCATAGGAAAACAATTCTTAATTGTTGGTACAAAAAAAAAAGCAGCCTATTCAGTAAGACGGGCTGCAATAAGAGCTCGATGTCATTATGTTAATAAAAAATGGCTCGGAGGTATGTTAACGAATTGGTATACTACAGAAACGAGACTTCGTAAGTTCAGGGACTTGAGAACGGAGCAAAAGACAGGGAAACTGAACTCTCTTCCAAAAAGAGATGCCGCTATGTTCAAGAGACAATTATCTCATTTGGAAACATATCTGGGTGGCATAAAATATATGACAGGGTTACCCGATATAGTAATAATCCTTGATCAGCAAGAAGAATATACGGCTCTTCAAGAATGTATCACTTTGGGAATTCCAACGATTTGTTTAATCGATACAAATTGTGACCCAGATCTAGCAGATATTTCGATTCCAGCTAATGATGATGCTATAGCTTCAATCCGATTAATTCTTAACAAATTAGTTTTTGCAATTTGTGAGGGTCGTTCTAGCTATATACGAAATTTTGATTAATAATAAGATAAAGAAATTGTTAGATTTGGTTGGGCGGTCGTAGATTTATGGAATCGGTTATTATAGCATTACAAAATTGTGCAAAAATAAATATTTTGTGATTAGTAGGTATTCAAAATAAAATAGAAAAGGAAATGAAAGTCAAATAAGGAAATGGTTGAATCAAAATAATTCCCTTTCAAGTTATATATATATATTTTTTTAGAGGGCAGGGCAATATGAATGTTCTATTATGTTACATCAACACATTAATCTATGATATATCTGCTGTCGAAGTAGGTCAACATTTCTATTGGCAAATAGGGGATTTTCAAGTGCATGCTCAAGTACTTATTACCTCTTGGGTTGTAATTGCTATCTTATTAATTTCAACCATTCTAGTTGTTAGAAATCCGCAAACTATTCCAACGTCCGGTCAGAATTTCTTTGAATATGTCCTTGAATTCATCCGAGACGTGAGCAAAACTCAGATTGGAGAAGAATATGGTCCGTGGGTTCCGTTTATTGGAACTTTGTTCCTATTTATTTTTGTTTCGAATTGGTCAGGGGCTCTTTTGCCTTGGAAAATTATAAAGTTACCTCATGGAGAATTAGCTGCACCCACAAATGATATAAATACTACTGTTGCATTAGCTTTACTTACGTCAGTAGCCTATTTCTATGCGGGTATTTCAAAAAAAGGATTGGCTTATTTTGGTAAATACATCCAACCAACTCCAATCCTTTTACCGATTAACATCTTAGAAGATTTTACAAAACCCTTATCGCTTAGTTTTCGACTTTTCGGAAATATATTAGCTGATGAATTAGTAGTTGTTGTTCTTGTTTCGTTAGTACCTTTAGTAGTTCCTATACCAGTTATGTTTCTGGGATTATTTACAAGCGGTATTCAAGCTCTTATTTTTGCTACCTTAGCTGCGGCTTATATAGGTGAATCCATGGAAGGCCATCATTGATTAGTTATCAAAATAATCTTTTTTTGATCAATTTGTATTTTACTCCAATGAATATTATTTTGATTTATTATTTTGTTCATTCAATTAGAACTATAAACATATTCAACCTTTGTTATTAGTATATTAATTAATTAATTAAAATTCTTATTAGATGTCAAAATTGATTAGTATATTTAATATATTTAATGATTAGTATATTAATTATTAGTATATTATATTTAATTAATATTAGAAATATTAGATTGGGAACTATAATTTCGGATGATATCTACGTTGTTTACGACATGTGATTCAAAAAAAAAAGATGTTATATCGAACTACAAAATATTTCCGTTTCATTCATTCACATTTAATAATTGACAAAAGTTTATTTGATTTTCCTAAAATAAAATTCGAATATTTCCACAGTAATAATTTGGTCTTTCGAATTGATTTAGATTAATTCGATCCATATGGGATAATCCATATGGGATAATAATGAATAAAACAAAGGACAAAAAATAGGGTGAGGGGGTCGAACTAAGTGTATATAGAATCTAATCGTTATAAGACAACTCTTAGTTTTTTAGGGGTTTCCAAGAATGATTCTCGAATCCTATTGAATCTAAGGTATAACTAATTGGTTTACGGTATCGAACAAACACATGTATATGTCATAGTAGATATTCATTAGTTATATATGACTATCTAAATTCGTCCTGCTACTACTCTAAATTTAGGTATTGAATAACTCAAAAATGGAAATAAAGAAAAAGAAAGAACGAAGAATTAAAAGAATGGTTCAAAATTTAAGATAAGAACAAAAATTGTATGTATTCACAAAAAACTACATGGATAGAAACGAAAAAAAAAAAAATGAATATCGAAGTTATTTGGATAATTCAATAAAAATTATTCATGAATTAAACTTCGACTAGATAAATGAAGAATGAAATAATTAAGTCATAATTTCTTGGTTGATTATATTATTAACTATTTCTTTTCTTTATTTTATTTGGAATAGGAGAAACTTATCATGGATCCACTGATTTCTGCTGCTTCTGTTATCGCTGCTGGGTTGGCCGTCGGGCTTGCTTCTATTGGACCTGGAGTTGGTCAAGGTACAGCTGCAGGGCAAGCTGTAGAAGGGATTGCGCGACAACCGGAAGCAGAGGACAAAATAAGGGGTACTTTATTACTTAGTCTGGCTTTTATGGAAGCTTTAACTATTTATGGGCTGGTTGTAGCATTAGCACTTTTATTTGCCAATCCTTTTGTTTAATCTTTTAAACAAATAGAAAAAGAAAAATACATATTGTTTTTTCCGTGGACTTTCATTGCTGCTATTGCTTTATATATATATATATTCTTTCTATATAGATATTCCGATTTAACTCCTACAATTTATTCTTCATTTGGATTAACATATGGATTCGCCTTCTTCCGTCCCTTTATTTAGTCCAACGAGCGCCCCCTTTTTTAATTTAGAATTGAAAACAACTAGATATTTTGCAATTGACATAAGAACTAGTATCTACTTCTAAGAGGTATCATTCTTATGAGGAATCTTTCAATTGACTAACCAATTCAAAATATAGAATATATTTATTAATAAATATATTCTATATTCTCTAATAGATACAATAAAATTCTTATTCTATTCAGATTCTTATTAGTAATTCATATTAATTAATTATTAGTTAATTAATTATTATTATTAGTAAGAAATAAAAATATTATACAATAAACTTGAATTTAATATAAAAAACGAATAAAAAAATCAAAAAACTGGGAATCGTAGAAACAAAATTAGTCTATCCATAAGAGGAGATGCGATCATATGAAAAATATAACCGATTCTTTTCTTTGCTTCATTTACTGGCCATCCGCCGGAAGTTTCGGGTTTGATACCGATATTTTAGCAACAAATCTAATAAATCTAAGTGTAGTGCTAGGTGTATTAATTTTTTTGGAAAGGGAGTGTGTGCGAGTTGTTTATTTCAAAGAATAGATTGGATCCAACCAACTGCACTTTTTTCGTTATAACTAGAAAAACGTGCATGATCCGGCGAATGACTTCTTACTAAATAAACTAAAAAATAGTTAAGAACCATAGCATTTCGCGATTCATTGGTAAATCTACTTTGATTCTCTATCAACCAATAATTTTGGAGCATTACCATGGTTAAAGCTAACCAGTTTGAAGTTTAGACGCAATGTAGTATTCTTTCTACCACTATGTTAATACGGAAATTGTAATTTTTTCGATATAGAACACTCATGTCGATAAAATGACTTGAATTCTCTTTACGATGAAAAATAGGAAAAACAGGTGTTTTGTTTAACGCCTCCTTTTATACAATGCGGAATTGATGACCTACGTATAAATTAATCAGAATTCTTTGGATTTGAATAAAAAAAAAAAACAACTTTGCTGACAATTATTTGTTTGGTCAGAAGAGTCCTCCAAATATTTTAATCTTGTATTGGTAATCATTTTCAAGATTTTTAGAAATAGAGAAAAGAGGATAGGCTCATTCGATAATATAGGGAAATTTCCTATAAGGAATTGAGTGTGAGAGCCAAATGAATTGAAAGATTCATGTTTGGTTCGGGAAGAGATCATAGACATTTTGAACTAAATGCAAAGAGAATCTACTTTCATTAAGTGATTTATTAGATAATCGAAAACAGAGAATCTTGAGAACTATTCGAAATTCAGAAGAACTACGGGAAGCAGCCGTTGAACAGCTGGAGAAAGCCCGGGCCCGCTTAAGGAAAGTAGAAACGGAAGCGGATCGGTTTCGAGTGAATGGTTATTCCGAGATAGAACGAGAAAAATTGAATTTAATTAATTCAATTTATACAACTTTGGAACAATTCGAAAATTACAAAAACGAAACGATTCATTTTGAACAACAAAGGGCGATTAATCAAGTGCAACAGACGGTTTTACAACAAGCATTACAAGGAGCTCTGGGAACTCTGAATAGTTGCTTAAACAATGAGTTACATTTACGTACGATCGGTGCTAATATTGATATGTTTGGGGCGATGAAAGATAAAAATAACTGATTAGTCGTTCTACTAGAATATACAGTATAGGCATTATTTTTTTTTTCCTTCGAAAAAGAATCAAATTCAAATTCAAATTAAGAAATATTCATGGTAACCATTCGTGCAGATGAAATTAGTAAAATTATCCGTGAACGTATTCAGCAATATAATACCGAAGTAAAAATTGTAAATACAGGTACTGTACTTCAAGTAGGCGACGGCATTGCTCGTATTTATGGTCTTGATGAAGTAATGGCAGGTGAATTAGTCGAATTTGAAGAGGGTACTGTAGGGATTGCTTTGAATTTGGAATCCAAAAATGTTGGTGTTGTATTAATGGGTGATGGTTTGCTGATACAAGAGGGAAGTTCGGTAAAAGCAACAGGAATAATTGCTCAGATACCGGTAAGTGAGGGTTATTTGGGTCGTGTTGTAAATGCCCTAGCTAAACCTATTGATGGTAGAGGAGAAATTTCAGCTTCGGAATCTCGGTTAATCGAATCTCCCGCTCCCGGTATTATTTCCAGACGTTCCGTGTATGAGCCTCTTCAAACGGGACTTATTGCTATTGATTCTATGATCCCTATAGGGCGTGGCCAGCGAGAATTAATTATTGGGGACAGACAAACAGGTAAAACAGCAGTAGCAACAGATACAATTCTCAATCAACAGGGACAAAATGTAATATGCGTTTATGTAGCTATTGGTCAAAAAGCATCTTCTGTGGCTCAAGTGGTAACTACTTTACAAGAAAGAGGGGCAATGGAGTACACTATTATAGTGGCTGAAACAGCAAATTCTCCAGCTACATTACAATACCTCGCACCTTATACAGGTGCAGCTCTGGCTGAATATTTTATGTACCGTGAACGTCACACTTTAATCATTTATGACGATCCCTCAAAACAAGCACAGGCTTATCGCCAAATGTCTCTTCTATTACGAAGACCACCAGGTCGCGAAGCGTATCCCGGAGATGTTTTTTATTTACATTCTCGTCTTTTGGAAAGAGCCGCTAAATTAAGTTCTCAGTTAGGTGAAGGAAGTATGACTGCTTTACCAATAGTTGAGACCCAATCAGGAGATGTTTCAGCTTATATTCCTACTAATGTAATTTCCATTACAGATGGCCAAATATTTTTATCTGCCGATCTATTCAATGCTGGAATCAGACCAGCTATTAATGTGGGTATTTCCGTTTCCAGAGTTGGATCGGCGGCTCAAATTAAAGCCATGAAACAGGTAGCTGGTAAATTAAAATTGGAATTGGCACAATTCGCAGAATTAGAAGCTTTTGCACAATTTGCTTCTGATCTCGATAAAGCTACGCAAAATCAATTGGCAAGAGGTCGACGATTGCGCGAGTTGCTTAAACAATCCCAATCAGCTCCTCTCACTGTGGAAGAACAGATAATAACTGTTTATACTGGAACGAATGGTTATCTTGATTCATTAGAAATTTATCTCGTACGGAAATTTCTCGTTGAGTTAAGGGCTTATTTAAAAACGAATAAACCTAAATTTAACGAAATCATATCTTCTACCAAGACATTCACTGGGGAAGCAGAAGCCCTTTTGAAGGAAGCTATTCAGGAACAGATGGAACTCTTTTTACTTCAGGAACAGGTAGAAAAAATTAATTAATAATTGATTAAAAATTTCATACCTTTATTATTTTTATTATTTTCATAATTAGTATCTTTTACTATTTTTTCTTTAATTTAAAAGAATTTTAGAATAATAAAGATAATAAATTCAGAATATATTTTTATAAAGATACGAATATAATTAATATAATATATAGGCAATTGCAATAAAATTGATATGGAAAAAATTTGCGTCCAATAGGATTTGAACCTATACCAAAGGTTTAGAAGACCTCTGTCCTATCCATTAGACAATGGACGCTTTTCTTTTTTCTTTTCCTTTTCACGAAATTTTCGTGAAAAGGAAAAGAAAAAAAATTCTAAGAATTCTAAAAAATACTCTTAAAAAAGACTCTATCTATGAGAATATGAGAGAGAATATGAGAGAGAATATGAGAATATATTTAGAATAATTATTCTAAATAGAATAAGACTAAATTGTTCTTTAAAAAAATGAACTCATTTAGATAAGAATAATGAATTCGATAATAGAAAAAAATAGATTCAAATAGAATATATAGAGAAATAGGATATAAGCGGGTAGCGGGAATCGAACCCGCATCGTTAGCTTGGAAGGCTAAGGGTTATAGTCGACGTTCATGAATGAACGTCTCTAATTCAAAACTGAACGTGAAACTTTTGTTTCATTCAGCTCCTTTACAGAATAATTTAAGAGATAGATGGAATACATGAAAAAAAAAAATGACCCATAACATCTATGTCAGCCTTTCGGTATGAATACATTTAAAACACGTTGCTTTTTAGATGATCCCTCTAGAAGAGGAGTATTAGAACAATCTGCTTTTTTCTAGTTACTTCGTTCTCTATTTCTATTTGAGAGAATCTTTAGGAAAAGAATAAAATTTCCGTCGAGCTTAATAAATATGTTGATGTTTCTAGTAAACTAAAAAAATCGTTTAATAGCTATTTTGCTTCAATTTCTCCTATACAAAACAAATAATAAAAAAAATGGAAGATTTAGTTACGATTGGAAACAAATTTTCTATATCATTCTCCCTGGATCCTTTACTCATATTCAAAAATTTGGATTCTAGATCCAATTGCAAAAACTTATGTTTCATAATTTTAGAATCAATTCTAATCTAAATTGTATACAAATTACGATAATGTATGTTATTCCTCGAATCGTTCGTTGAGAGGTATAAAGGATTAAATCCCTTTAAGTAAGAAATAAAGTTTTTGATCGTGATATGAATCACGCAAGGGACCCCTTAACTATTAAGGGATCTATAGAACGAATCGCACTTTTACCACTAAACTATACCCGCTACAATACAATTATTGTATATAAAAGGATCTTTTGTCGAACAAGGGAATACGTCCTAATTATGCAATAGGTGCATAATTTTACGATAATTAGAGTGTTGACGTGTTTCGTAAAGGGGCCCCCTAATGAAATTTAGAAAAGGGGGCGAATCTTATTTTTGGATTTTTTTTTTGCTGAAGGTATAAAAAATGAAATCAATAATTCTCTCTTTATTTCTATTTATTTATAGATAATAAATAGAAAAAAAAAAGACAGAAAAGATATATCAAATGACTATCAATCAATAAGATATAAAGAGGGCTTTTTTCGAGCCCTACTTTTTGTTCTTTTTGTTTATGCGATGTATCATAAGCATAATAATTCTTTTTTTTGAATTGGGGAGAGATGGCTGAGTGGACTAAAGCGGCGGATTGCTAATCCGTTGTATGAATTTTTGTACCGAGGGTTCGAATCCCTCTCTTTCCGTTTATTGATGATTTGGTATTTTTTTCTTTTGAAATTATGGAGTTTCTTTTTTTTTTCTTCCCTCTTTGTTTAATTTTTTTTACTAGTTAAAGATGTAAAATAGATAAAAAAACAAAAAATATTTCAAAATCCAGCACAAGTAAGCAAAACAAAAAAGATTTTCTTATTCTTCACGTCCAGGATTACGTCCTGGATCATTAGATAGGAATCCGAAGATGAAAAGAGAAACAAAGAATATCACTATCGTGTAAACAAATAGTTTTAGAGTAAGCATTACAAAATCTCCAAGATAATAAAAAAAAAACGCCAGAGAAAGAGAATAGATTCTCTTCTATTTCATATTATGTTTCCTTTGATACTAAGTTTATAAAAAATGAAGTAATTTCAAAAAAAAAACTTAGGAAATTTTTATGTAGTAAGAATTGAGTCTTTATATTACCAAAATTTTTTTCATATCCACAATTCAAGATCTAGGTATTGGTGGTGGACTCCAATCGAATAATAGAATTTTCATTTTTTAATGGAAAAAACAGAAATGATGAGATGGTCCAGATTTTTATTGTCTATCCAAAAATTTAAATATTTGGAATCAAGGATTTACGCCGTAAAACTTATCTGATCTTTAAAAATGTTATCATTTTTATTTTCGAATCTTAATAATTTTTTTCGGACATTATTCAAATTAAAGATCTTATCGAAAACTTACAGCAGCTTGCCAAACAAAAGCTAAGAGAAAAAAGAGTAAGGGTATTACTGGCATAAAATCTACAATTGGATTCAAAAAAGCGTAGGCTTCAGGTAATTTTGCCAAGAAAAAACTACTTGAATAAAGGGCAGAGTTAATACAAATACAGACCAAGCTAAAGATATTAAGCATAACAAAAATGTTGTTCTTTAAGAAAATAAATTGTATTTTTGCTTTTTTTGAATTCTCATTTTTATTGTATTTTTTTATATTATGTTATTATTATATATATGATATGATTTATTATATATATAATTTTATAGAATTTGATTTATTATTATCATTTTTATTTATTATACTCTTATATTAAAATATATTAAAATGAAATAGAAAAGAAAAAATCAATTTTGATTTCTAAATATATATAGAAATAATTTGAAAAGAAAAAATGGAAAATAATGGAATATAAATAAGTCAACTATTGAATTGATATTTATAGATAGGAATATTACTAAATCAGTAAAAAAACTAAAAAAATGAATCAACTAAGATCATACCCCCAATCCCTTATTTCATTTTAACTTATCCAGTTCAAAACAGTTTCATTCTGAAATCCAAAATCGAAGAAATCATATATTCATACAATATCTTAATTGAATTCTATGTAATGATCAATAAATTCAGTTTAATTCGATATTTATGCATATCCAAATTCTAGTAACAGTTTAATTTATTCTATAGAATAAATTTAGAACTGGAATTGACGAACAACCCATAATAGTATTTAGTAATGTCGAATCCTAAATGGGGCGTGGCCAAGCGGTAAGGCGACGGGTTTTGGTCCCGTTATTCGAAGGTTCGAATCCTTCCGTCCCAGGTCATGGATATTCATGACATATCCTTAGAATATAAGAATATGTCATGTATATTCATGATATATCCTTAGAATATAAGGATATAGTAACCGGAAAAAGTATATCGGAATAAATATTACCTTTTTTTTTTTCTTAAAGAAATTCATTTTTTAGATTTACAAACTATGAAAATAGAATATTCAATTTATTGATAGAATATCGACTTAATTTTTAGATTACAAATAGTTATAAATTTAAATACTTACTCTATTATTACTGATTTATAAAAAAAAGTGGATTTATAGGTAAAACTTAAATGACTATTCATCTATTGTATTTTCATGTAAATAGGAGGAAAAAGTTCTATGGAAAAGTGGTGGTTCAATTCAATGATGTTTAATAGGGGTTTAGAATACAGGTGTGGTTTAAGTAAATCAATAGACAGTTTTGGTCCTATTGAAAATAACAGTGTAAATGAAGACCCATCTATTTTAACTGATATGGATAATATTATTTTAATTGATATGGATAATACTATTCATGTAGATGTCAGGGTTGTAAAAACAATAGTGAGAATTCTAGTTATAGACATGAACATACCGAATTTACTATCTGATAAAACTTTTTTAGTTAGCGATAGTAATAGTTATTTCATATATGATTGGAATAATATCATTAATAGTTGTATTGAAGGTTATATGCTTTCTGAAATCGGTATTGATAGTTCCATTATACATAATATCATTGAGAATAACAATGAGAATAATCCGCAGGAGGAGGATAAAAATGAAAAATTACACAAGTCCAGTTATAGATTTGATTACAGATTTGATTACAGATTTGATGTTAGATTTGAAGTCAGATTTGAAACTGATAGTGATAAAGAAAAGGATAGTGGCAATGATGATGATAAGCTCCAAAAGGCTAGTGACATTTTAGAACCTGTAAATTACAGTGCTGAAAATTACAGTGATAGCGACAATGATAGCGACGATAATGATCCTGATGATGATTATGATACGCTCCAAAAGGGTACTGACACTTTAGAACCGGAAAATGACAATGATACTGATGATTATGATAAGATCCAAAGGGCTCATTACATTTTAGAACCGGAAAATGACAGTGATACTGAGCCTGATGATGAGCCTGATTATGAGCCTGATGATGAGCCTGATGATGAGCCTGATGATGATGATAAGCTCCAAAAGGCTAGTGACATTTTAGAACCGGAAAATCCTAGTGATAGTGAGAAGGTCCAAAATAGTAGTGAAATCGAGAGTACTGGTATAATGGAAAATCCTAGTGATAGTGAGAAGGTCCAAAATAGTAGTGAAATCGAGAGTACTGGTATAATGGAAAATCCTAGTGATAGTGAGAAGGTCCAAAATAGTAGTGAAATCGAGAGTACTGGTATAATAAGAAAAGATTTTTCGCATTTGTGGGTTGCCTGCGACAGTTGTTATGGAAACAATTATAAGAGATTTTTTAAATCAAAAATGAATATTTGTGAATACTGTGGATGTCATTTGAAAATGAGCAGTTCAGATCGAATCGAACTTTTGATTGATCCAGGTACTTGGAATCCTATGGATGAAGACATGTTCCCTGTGGATCCCATTGAATTTAATTCGGAAGACGAACCTTCTGAAAAAGGTTTGGAAGACGAAGACGAACCTTCTGAAAATAGTTTGGAAGACGAACCTTCTGAAAATAGTTTGGAAGACGAAGACGAACCTTCTGAAAATAGTTTGGAAGACGAACCTTCTGAAAAAGGTTTGGAAGACGAAGACGAACCTTCTGAAAAAGGTTTGGAAGACGAAGACGAACCTTCTGAAAAAGGTTTGGAAGACGAAGACGAACCTTCTGAAAATAGTTTGGAAGACGAAGACGAACCTTCTGAAAATGATGATTATCAAAATCGTCTTGATTCTTATCAAGACAGAACCGGATTACTGGATGCGGTTCAAACAGGCACAGGTCAAGTAAATGGTATTCCTGTAGCAATAGGTATTATGGATTTTGAGTTTATGGGAGGTAGTATGGGATCCGTAGTGGGTGAGAAAATCACTCGGTTGATTGAATATGCTACCAATCAACGTTTACCTCTTATTATAGTATGTGCGTCTGGAGGAGCGCGTATGCAAGAAGGAAGTTTGAGCTTAATGCAAATGGCTAAAATTTCTGCTTCTTTATATAATTATCAAATCAATCAAAAGTTATTCTATGTACCGATACTTACATCTCCTACTACTGGTGGGGTAACAGCTAGTTTTGGAATGTTGGGGGATATCATTCTTGCCGAACCCGATGCTTACATAGCATTTGCAGGTAAAAGAGTAATTGAAGAAACGTTGAAGATCGAAGTGCCCGAAGGTATACAATCGGCTGAATTTTTATTCGAAAAGGGTGCATTTGATTCACTCGTACCACGTAATTATTTAAAAGAGGTTTTAAGTGAGTTATTGCATTTCCATGGTTTCTTTCCTTTGACTCAAACTGAAAACTAATTCAGACTCTAATTTGATTTTTGTATAATAAATTATTATTATACAAAAATCAAATTAGAACACACAGTAATAAGATAAGAATAGAAATAATAAAAATAAAAACATTTATTATCATACACATGTTTCTTGTAGAAATAGAGGGCAAAATAAATCCAGTTATTTCGTTCTACACTCTTTATTTTTAATAAAAATTTATTATTTTTAGATTTTTCCTTTTGATTCTTAATAAATCTTATTCATTTTTTTCTTTGATTATGTATTTATTATATTATATACTTAATTATGTATACTCCGTATATAATAGATATATCTATCTATTCATCTCTATTCATTTAGATATACTTAGTATAAGTCTATATGAATTCTAGTGATTATAGACTATCTTTAATATAAGAAAAATCAAAATATATATTATTAATATAACAATCAACAAAAAATAACATAACAGGTACAAATACGAAATTGAGGTACCCCATTTTATGATAAACTTACCTTCCCTTTTTGTTCCTTTAGTGGGCCTAGTATTTCCGGCAGTTGCAATGGCTTCTTTATTTCTTCATGTTCAAAAAAACAAGATTTTTTAGATACGGGCAAAAGTACTACTATTAATATTACCTTAATAAGATAAGGAGGATTTAATATAACAACAAAAATATTAATATAACAATAAAAAAAAAAAAAATAACAGGTACAAATATGAAATTGAGGTACCCATTTTATGATAAACGTTTATGTGTTTTTAGTGGGCCTTGTCTTAATTGTAATGTCTGCTTTATTGGTTAATGTTCCAAAATTTATTAGTTGGGGATCAGAAAAACATGGTTGTCGTTCACAAGACGCATGGCTTGACATTGTACCGGGGTCCCGAAAACCAATCAATTTCTTCTGGGCTTCTTTCACTCTTTTAGGTTCATTAGGGGTGTTATATCTTTCAGTTTCCAGTTATTATGGTAGACATTTTTTCTCTTTGATTTCATCTGAATTTGTAGTTCCTTTTTTGCCACAAGGGGTCACCCTGACTTTCTATGGAATCGCAGGTCTCTTTCTAAGTTTACATTGGTGGCTTCTAATTTTTTGGAATGTGGGGAGTGGTTATAATTTTTTCGATAAAAAAAAGAGAATGGTGTGTTTTTTTCGTTACGGATTTCCTGGAACATATCGTCGTATTTTTCTCCGAGTTCGTATGGAAGATATTCAGTCCCTCATACTACAAGCTAACCCTAACCCAGAACCCAGTAGTGGTGTCCTTTATATGCAAACACGAGAACAAGGGACCATTCCTTTGACTCCTGTTGATGATTATTATGATAGGACTCCACGCAACGTTATACAAAAAGCTTGGGACTTGTCCAGATTCTTGAGTGTACCAATGGAAATCGTTCCATATTCTTGAGTCTACCAATGGAAATCGTTGTATCAAAAAAATAAATGCTTTCTCTAAGAAAGCATTTATTTTTTGATTTCTGTATTATTTTGTATTCTTTAATTTCCAAATTAAAGGAAAAAACAAATTTCTGAATTACAAATAAAAAAAGAGAGAATCGATTCTCAATTTATATTCAAAAAATTAGAAATTGATACATAGGCTAGGCTCTATTACTTGTATTTACTTGTAATAGAACTTATGCTTGATAGAAAAATTATTATAGTATTCTATATAGTTGACAAATGAGATGAAACTGAGTTCATTAAAGACGAAAAATGGCAAAAAAAAAAGCATTCATTCCCCTTCTATGTCTTACATCTATAGTCTTTTTGCCCTGGTGCATCTCTTTTACATTTAAGAAAAGTCTGGAATCTTGGATTACTAATTGGTGGAATACGAAACAATCCGAAATTTTCTTGAATATTATTCAAGAAAAAACGATTTTAAAGAAATTGATAGAGTTCGAGGAACTGTTCCTCTTGGATGAAATGCTAAAGGAATATCCGGAAACACATTTTCAAAATCTTCGTATGGAAATCTACAAAGAAACCATCCAATTGATCGAGACGAACAACCAAGACCGTATCCATACGATTTTACATTTCTGTACAAATATAATATGTTTCCTTATTCTAAGTGGTTATTCTATTAGGGGTAATCAAGAACTCATTATTCTTAACTCTTGGGTTCAAGAATTTCTATATAACTTAAGTGATACAATAAAAGCTTTTTCGATCCTTTTATTAACTGATTTATGTATAGGATTCCATTCAACTCATGGTTGGGAACTAATCATTGGGTCTGTCTATAAAGATTTTGGATTTACTCAGAATAATCAAATTATATCTGGTCTTGTTTCCACTTTTCCAGTCATTTTAGATACAATTTTAAAATACTGGATTTTCCGTTATTTAAATCGTGTATCTCCGTCACTTGTAGTGATTTATCATTCAATGAATGACTGAAAAAACGATCCACTGATCCAATTAGAAAATTTGTTTTTTTGTATCTAAACATTAAAAAATTGACTTATTCTTTTTCGTTCTACTCGTATTCTTCCTATATTCTAGGAAAATCATTTGAGTAAATAGCAGAATAATGGATAGGGAACTATGCCAGTAACCTACCTAATCTTATTGTAGAAATTTTCAGGATGAATGATTGGACCATGCAAACTAGAAATGCTTTTTCTTGGATAAAGGAAGAGATTACCCGATCCATTTCCGTATTGCTCATGATATATATAATAACTCGAGCACCCATTTCAAATGCATATCCCATTTTTGCTCAACAGGGTTATGAAAATCCGAGAGAAGCTACCGGGCGGATTGTATGTGCTAATTGCCATTTAGCTAATAAGCCTGTAGATATTGAGGTTCCACAAGCGGTACTTCCCGATACTGTATTTGAAGCAGTTGTTCGAATTCCTTATGATATGCAAGTTAAACAAGTTCTTGCTAATGGTAAAAAAGGGGCTTTGAATGTAGGTGCTGTTCTTATTTTACCAGAGGGTTTTGAATTGGCCCCTCCTGATCGTATTTCGCCCGAGATTAAAGAAAAGATAGGTAATTTGTCTTTTCAAAGCTATCGTCCCACAAAAAAAAATATTCTTGTGGTAGGCCCCGTTCCTGGGAAGAAATATAGTGAAATTACCTTTCCTATTCTTTCTCCAGATCCCGCTACTAAGAGAGATGTTCACTTCTTAAAATATCCTATATATGTAGGCGGGAATAGGGGAAGGGGTCAGATTTATCCCGACGGGAGCAAGAGTAATAATAATGTTTATAATGCTACAGCAACAGGTATAGTAAATAAAATTATACGAAAAGAAAAAGGTGGATACGAAATAACGATAGTGGATGCATCGGATGGACGTGAAGTGATTGATATTATACCGCCAGGACCAGAACTTCTTGTTTCAGAAGGTGAATCTATGAAACTTGATCAACCATTAACGAGTAATCCTAATGTGGGTGGATTTGGTCAGGGGGATGCAGAAATAGTGCTTCAAGATCCGTTACGTGTACAAGGTCTGTTGTTCTTCTTGGCATCTATTATTTTGGCACAAATCTTTTTGGTTCTTAAAAAGAAACAATTTGAAAAGGTTCAATTGTCCGAAATGAATTTTTAGGTATGTGGATTTATCAATCTATTAAGCTGGTAATAAAGAACTACATTTTTGTTGATAAATTATGGAAAGACCTTTTGGTTTTTCTAGTTTTTTTCTCCTCTATTTAAAGAATTCCTTGTACCGTAGAACTAGTCAGTCATAGTATGTATATTGTGAAGAAGAGTATTTTACTTTGGTTCTTGTCTTTTTTTTTCAACTCTACAATTAATTCGAACATATGATTATGTAGCTGTTTTCACATTTCAATGCGCTAGAATAGAAATCTATTAATCCTTTTCTATTGTAATAGAATTAAATTCCACTCGATACTAAACCTAAAAAAAAAATAGGCAAAGAATATTCTATTAAGTAAAGTAGAAATAGGGAAAACAGGATTCTAGGATGGATAATTTGTCTTTTCCTAGAGTCCCATTCCTTATTGTTTATTGTTTATATCGAAATAGATACGTAGTGAAATAATGGACAAACAAAAAAGATCGCGAATTTAATTCACTAAATAAACTTCCTTAATTAACTTAAAAAAAAAATAATAATTAAATCATAATTCTATATTATTACAGAATAAAATCTATTTAGAGTAAGATTCTGTTAGTATAGTATCAAAAAGGTTCGGTTCTACAGAATATTTGACCGCTAGAAAATAGATTCTAGAATTAAGAATTCTTGCAAAATAAAATTTGTAGAATACAATATGATTGCGCCACCCAGAATAATTAAATCAAGTAATTTCTTCTTTCTTTTACTTTTCGTTCAACTTTAAAGCAAAAGTATCGACAGATATTATCCAAAAAAAAAAAAAATGTTTTGAACGAATTAATGAAGTTTATTTTTCAAAAACATTATAAAAAAAATGGAGTTTTTTGAAACATACCAAAAAGTTATCTATTGAATCCCTTACAAAAAGATTCTGATTAGGAAGAACTCAACAGGACCCCCTCGAATTCATCAAAGAAAGAGTGGATCCCCGTTGAGTTCTTATGCTTTCATTTCAAAAACTTAATTCATCCTAGTCTAGTATTACAGGGATGATCCCAATCCGGAATATGAACCATAAAAGAAAATACCAACTAAACCGATCACGACAATACCTGTTACAGTACCTATTATCCAAAGAGGAATCCTTCCGGTAGTATCGGCCATTTATCCCACTTTCCTCCACATTTGATCAAGTAGTCAGTCATGCTAGAGACCTAAACAGTCATAGATAATTATCAAATGATATCCTTCCGAATGGGATAAGAGAATTCCTAATATATATATTCCCTTTTCGTCTATTAATTGAAGAAATAATTTGAAAATAAAACAGCAAGTACAAAAATGAGTAATAAACCCCAGTAGAGACTGGTACGATTCAATTCAACATTTTGTTCATTTGGGTTTGATTGTGTCGTAGCTCTATAATTCGGATTAGGTTTATCGTTGGATGAACTGCATTGCTGATATTGATCCCAAAAAAAAAACGGTGGGTACCGCTAGTCCGTGAACAGCCAACCATCGTACTGTAAAAATGGGATAGGTCCTATCTATGGTCATTGGAGCCTCCTAAAAAGATCTACTAAATTCATCGAGTTGTTCCAAAGAATCAAAACGGCCAGTTATTAATGGAATTCCTTGTCGGCTTTCTGTAAAATACTCGTTTGGACGGGGACTTCCAAATACATCGTAAGCTAAACCCGTGCTGACAAATAACCAACCCGCAATGAATAGGGAGGGTATAGTAATGCTATGAATAATCCAGTATCGAATACTGGTAATAATATCAGCAAAAGAACGTTCTCCTGTGCTTCCAGACATGCCGAGCTCCACATATTCTTATACAGTCAAAGGGGGATCGATTCCATAAAAGATGAGATTAGTAAATAGAAATTTACTGAAATGCAATCTTTGTTAGATCGTCAATTTTGTACCAAGGGTCTCTTTCGAGTATACCGAATCAGTATAGCTATCCTTCTTCTAACACAGCAACGAAATTTCACAATCAGTGGCGAGATCAAGTACTATAAAATTAAATTTATTTCTTTATTTCATTTTCAAGAATTGAATTAATTAGTCGTCCAGTAAAAGGATAGAGCTTTTTATTAATTATTAAAATAAAAAAATGAAAATATTTTCATTCGATTAGTTTACTCAACTCATGAGTTGATCAATAAATCTGTTGATTTGGAATCACAGGATGGGTAGATGTCACAGATGATGAATTGATTTCGTACCTATGTAACTAGATTTTTATTTTTGTTTGTCCGTAATAATTGATTCATGAATCAATTATTTTCAATTGTATCTTTCAAGTGGTATTTTTTGGTTATTTTCCTATTTTTATCTCAAAACTAAATGGAAACTTAGGAAAGTGCTTTATAAACATATGTATAAAAAGAACATATTTCATCTAGTTTCCTTATGCCCACTATAACCAGTTATTTCGGTTTTCTACTAGCAGTTTTAACAATAACCGCGGGTCTTTTTATTAGTCTGAATAAGATACGACTTATTTGATTTGAAATTTTGAGATGAATTGTAAATTTTTGAATTTTTTAGATATTCTATAGTTCCTTATCATGTCAATTGCCAATTCTTGGTCATTGAGATTCACGGTCAATACAGATTCCTATTTAAGGATAGATATTACCCCCACTTTTTTTCCTTTCAACCAAACTCAAATGATTGAAGTTTCTCTATTTGGAATCGTGTTAGGTCTAATTCCTATTACTTTGGCTGGATTATTTGTAACGGCATATTTACAATACCGACGTGGTGATCAGTTGGATATTTGATTTAATTAACATCTCGCTTGTTTATTGACCTGCCATTTCTTTGTTTTAATACTAATTCACAGTAGATCAAATTAAAACTTTTGATTAGACTGTTATCCCATTATTTAATATTTAAGATTTAAGTGTCATTCTCAATCTAAGAAGAATCGGGGGGAATCACGCTCTGTAGGATTTGAACCTACGACATCGGGTTTTGGAGACCCGCGTTCTACCGAACTGAACTAAGAGCGCTTTCTTTTCATAAATAATTTTTTGTGATGGCAATAGATCTTGCATGCATACATACTCAATATGAATAGTTCTCCATATTGAGTATGTATCAATTTGAATCGGTCGCAATTGATCTATTGTTACTGCTGATACGATAACTACTAGTTAGGGATAGGGATGACAGGATTTGAACCTGTGACATTTTGTACCCAAAACAAACGCGCTACCAAGCTGCGCTACATCCCTTTACATCGGTTTCCATTGTCATTGTAAAGACTTTTTGTCTTGTTTTCCACATTTTTCCATTATATATATATATAGAATATATCCTGTCATTTATTTTTTTTACTTTATTATATCGTATAAATAAGATATCGATGAATAGATAGGATATATAATATAAATATTTACAATATAAAGAGTATAATAATAATAACAAGAACATAAAGAGTATAATATATATAAATAAATATATAATAGCATTAAAATAATAGAATTAAAATATAATAAAAAATATAAAAATTTAAAATATTCTTTTAATAGAATGTATAATTATTGATCATATTCCTAATATGTAATTCTGTATTATTATGTATTACAAATTACAAGAAAAAAAACGAAGGAGGATTTGAAATGCGAGATCTAAAAACATATCTCTCTGTGGCACCGGTGGCAAGTACTCTATGGTTCGCGGTTCTAGCAGGTCTCTTGATAGAAATCAATCGTTTATTCCCGGATGCATTGACATTCCCCTTTTTTTGATTCTAGTTATTGGCACGGGAAAGGGGTGACAAAGATTAGAGATCCAATAAAATATCTGTGAATAAATCCCTCTTCGTTCGTTTTTTTTTTTTTTTTCTAATTAGACTAGAATAAGTTCGAAAAAAAAAAAAAGAGCAAATTAATTTAAGAAAGGTGGATTTGGCCTCCGTGAAATTAGGAGTTTTTCCCAGGTTTCAATGGAATTGAAGTATTAATTCAATTCCATTGCTATTAAATTAATAATAGAGTGAGACCCTAAATGGAATTGTAATAGAATACTTGGGCGGGTCAATAATATCATACAAGATATTTAAATGAAAAATGAAATACTGTACTGTGATTCGAAATATAGTTCTAAATCATTGTATTACTAAATTATTACTGTACTATATAAAATGAATTGGAACAAAATCTTTAATAATTTGATTTTGAATTATCAACTTATACTTTTTTCGTTCCTTTTTTCTTCTTCGCTTCGAATCTTAAAATAGAAGAGTTAAGTGAATCAAAAAAAACCAAAGGAGGTTCATGGCCAAGGGTAAAGATATACGAATAACTGTTATTTTGGAATGTAGCAGTTGTGATAAAAAGAGTGTTAATAAGGAATCTAGGGGTATTTCTAGATATATTACTCAAAAGAATCGACACAATACACCCAATCGATTGGAATTGAGAAAATTCTGTCCCTTTTGTTGCAAACATACGATTCACGTCGAGATAAAGAAATAGAGAAAATGGATTGCTTGTGTGTCACCCTTAGGAGGTAAATTCTAGAAATTAGATTCTATAAATTATATATATAACAACCTATAAATAGCATATATTTCCTTATATAACAAATAGAAATATATATTAAAAAAAAAATAAGAATATAAATAAAACAAATCCTTTTTTTTATAAGAAATGGGATTTTCGGTATAGGAATAAACAAACCATGGATAAATCTAAATCTAAGCGACTCTTTCTTAAATCTAAGCAATCTTTTCGTAGGAGTTTGTCCCCGATCCAATCGGGGGATCGAATTGATTATAAAAACATGAGTTTACTTTATCGATTTATTAGTCGCCAAGGAAAAATATTATCTAGACGCGTGAATAGATCAACCTTAAAACAACAACGATTAATTACGATTGCTATAAAACAAGCTCGTATTTTATCTTTGTTACCTTTTGTTAGTTTTAATTCGTTAACGTTACCTAATGGAAAAAAAAAATATGAAAAAAAAAAATATGAAAAAAAAAAATATGAAAAAAGCGAGTCGATCGCTAGAACTCCTACTACTGTTCTAAAAAATCGAAAAAAAATAAATAAATAGAGTTACTCTTCAAGTAAATTTCATTTTGAATCGAAACTCAAATTCAATGCAGATTTATATTTATTTTTTTTTTTCGAAAAATACGACAATCCTATTGAGGATGTTGCGTTGTAAGAAAAAAGATAATAGGTGAAGAAGAATAATTTTTTTGAGCGTGGTTGTTTATTTATTTTGATAACTTTATCATATGAATTCTATTTTATCATACAAATCTCTTTTATTCTACCACCTTCCCGGAGTTGAGTCTCCGGGGAATTTTTATTAGTTTATGATCTCCTTGGCAATCATAAAAAGACAATTCCCTTTTAATATAGCTATTTGTGCAACTATTTTACGATTAAGAAGCAATTGACTCTTGTACAGATTATAAATTAATTTACTATAAATACAGTATACTTTGTTTTTATTTTGGGCAATTATTGCGTTTATTCGACTGATCCACAAACTGCGAAAATCCCTTTTTTTCCTATCTCTATCCCGATGAGCCGAAACCAAAGCTTTTATTTTCTGTTGCGAAATAGTTCGAATAAGTTTTGAATGAGCTCCGCGAAAGCTTGATGTAAATAAACTCATTTTTGTCCTCCGTTTTCGAGCGATAGATCCTCGTTTAACTCTGGTCATTGAATAAGTGAGACTTTGATGAATAACTATTTTCTTTTTTTCTTTCGGTTATTCTTTTATCCTTACCTAGTCTATTAATAACAAAATGGATTTTTCCAATGTATAAAATAAAAATTCCAATGGCTTTTGCTGCTATAACCTTCCCAACCACGATTTTTTTTTCTAAGTATTTAACCTCTTAATAAGAAATTCTATTGATACTAGGTATTCAAAAAAGCATAGTTAATTTAATAGAAATAGACAAAGAAATGGTGGGTTCCATCGTTTCTATGATTACTTGTTAAACGGTAAGGTCCTCTCTATACACCGGAGCCCCTTCTTTCATTGAATCCTCATTCAATCAATGTTATTGTGAACTTGTACAGTTCACACTTATGGGCTCTACCCATGAAATATCTAGTAATAGGTCTTTCACAACAAAATCTAGCTATACAGTAACGGTATTTAAGTATGAAGATTAGCTGGGTAGTTGACCCTCTTAGTCCGTTATTGCAAAATTTAGGGCACAATTTTTTATTTAAAATTGGATTTTTCCCGCTTAATGGATAACTATTTGTTACCAATGGGAAAGTATTTTTCATCTTAAATTACAAATTAAGGTGATTCGGTTTGCACCAATCGAAACCATAAATTTTATACACAATAGAATTCTATATAGAATTCTTATTAATAGACTAGATTTTTCTATTTTAGTCTATGATCTAAACGAGTCGCACATACACCCTAGTACATGTTCCTCGGCGCTGAGGGCATCCCCGAAGAGCGGGAGATTTTGTTACATTTCGGATTGGCTGTCTTGTGTTTCTAATAAGTTGTTTTATAGTTGGCATGGTGAGTCATATATATATAATGAGCTGGTTTAGATCAATCCTAACCAGATAATTATGAATTTTTTAGATTCTATAAAATACGGTTGGTAAGACAATTAAAGTAAAGAACAACTAAAAGACAATTAAAAAGCTAAAATAGCAAATCCTGTATTTATGGGTAATACCTTTCAGGAATACTTTTTAATTTCTTACTCATGAGTAATCCTTTTGAGTATATAATATAATGCTTTGTTTGGAATGCAATGGGGATAATACTTTTGAGTAATCCTTTATTATTCATGAATACTGCTTTTAAGTAAAAATAAAAAGTATAGTAAGTATAGTAGTATAATTACTATACTTACTATACTTTTTATTGATTATTGATTTTTATTCATTAAGTAAGAAAAACAATATTTTTTTATTTTCAACTTCCATTTTTCAGTCTATTTTCAACTTCCATTTTTCAGTCTATTTTCAACTTCCATTTTTCAGTCTTTAAAAAATGATGATTTAAAAAATGCTTCTTTTTGCATTCTTTTTCCATTATCATTATATGAATGGTAGAATACTAATAAGAAGAACATAAAGACTATAATATATCGGAAAAATTTATCATCATCAGGCTCATAATCAGGCTCATAATCAGCCTCATAATCAGGCTCATAATCAGCCTCATAATCAGGCTCATAATCAGGCTCATCATCAGGCTCATAATCAGCCTCATCATCAGGCTGATCATCACGATTAAAAAAAGACTCAATAATTAATCCCTTTAAAAATTGAAAAAGATTCCAAAGCCTCCAAAGTAAAATCATTCGAGAAACCGAATTATGATCATTAAGATACCTCTTAATTAACCACTTAATTAATTCCAAAAGTTTCAAAAGCAGCGTCCTAACAAATTGTTTATTCATACGATTCCGTGGGTTTTTTTTTTTCTTTGGAATGAGAACGTATGTTGGAATGATAACATAACTTTTTTGTTTTGGATTTAACTAATGTCATTATTTGTCATATAATGACATTAGTTAACTGCTTTTTTTTGGATTTAACTAATGTCATTATATGACATTAGTTAACTCCTTTTTTTTGGATTTAACTAATGTCATATAATGACATTAGTTAACTCCTTTTTTTTTGAATGTCATTATTTGTCATATAATGACATTAGTTAACTGCTTTTTTTTGGATTTAACTAATGTCATTATATGACATTAGTTAACTCCTTTTTTTTGGATTTAACTAATGTCATATAATGACATTAGTTAACTCCTTTTTTTTTGAATGTCATTATTTGACATATAATGACATTAGTTAACTCCTTTTTTTTGGATTTAAGCTGCGACCGTATCAACAATTCCGTGGGCTTCAGCTTCTTCTGCTGACATAAAAAGATCCCGCTCCATGTCTCTGTATATCTGCCAGGAAGCTTTGCCTGTTCTTTGTGCATAAATATTTGTGATAGTTTTTCGCATTTTCAGTAATTCCTCCGCTTCCAGCATACATTCTCCTACTTGTCCCTCATACAAAGAAGTAGCAGGTTGATGGATCATTACCCTGAGCTGAGAGTCTAACAGAATAGGAGTTTTTCCTAATCTTGGAGGGCATATAAAAAAGAAATTCAATTTAAAGCCGTACAGGCATCTCTTTTATATAGCATACGGCTCGGCTCTACTATAAATATGAAATCTATCTTCCATTGCAGAAATATAAAATATATATAAAATATACCGGGTCTATCAGACCAAAATCAGTAACTAATCCAAAATATAATAATCACCTTTCTTTTTTGTTTGAGAATCTTTTTTAAAGAATATGATGATTCCGTTGCTCTCTTATTTCTTATTTAGTGTAGTTTTTTATTCAGCAATCCAAAAGTTTCTTTTTTGTTTTGAAATTCAAAAATTCAATTAAAATAATTAATGTTGTTGTTAAATGTCTCTGCTATGAAAAACGAAAGCAAAAAAGAATTGTGACACTAAAATAGAGTATTTTAATTATATAAAATAGTAAATACCCCTTTTTCATACGACTCTTTCGATATATAATCTAATGGTTTTGAAAAATAATAATTTTTGCATATCGAACTCGAAGTGCCATGCTTTTTTTACTTAATATTGGTTTAGGCATAGTTTTTTTTTTCTTTTCTAAAAATTAAGAAAATAAGAATCATTCGCGCTAAGCGTGAGGGAATGCTAGACGTTTGGTAAATTCCCCTCCGACCAAAAGAAGAGATCCCATTGAAGCGGCTAGTCCTACGCATACTGTATGTACTTCTGCTTCTACAACTTGCATAATATCAAATATAGCCATTCCAGATATTACCTCTCCGCCCGGAGAATTTATAAACAAATACAAATCTCTGGTCTTGTCCTCTAAACTGAGATATACCATTAGACCAACAAGTTGATTTGATATTTCAGTGTTGACCTCTTGACCTAAAAAAAGTAATCTTTCTTGAAAAAGTCGATTGTATAAATCAACCCAAGATGCCTCATCTTCTTCAGGAAGTTGAAAGGGTACTTTTGGAACACCAATTGGCATTAAATAGAAAAAGATCTATCCTATCTTTCTTTTCTTTGGAGTGAGAACGTAAGGAGACAGAATGAGTTGATTTTGTTAAAAATCATTTCTATTTTGGAGATAACATAAATAAAAAAATAACACTAAATGAATAAAGGAAAGTTTTGACGAATAGGTCCTTCTTGGATATGTCTGGATTCACTGATATAAACCACATATCCAATACAAACACTCATAAAAAAAAAGTAACAACCCCCACCATTGCGTATTGTTACTTATCGGATATAGAATAGATCTGCTTCTTTTTGTTCCTACGAATAGAATGTTCCATTATTACTAAAAAACTAGAACATTAATTCTTTAATGCGAGATAATTTACTAAAAGGGGAAGGTCCATAGGATAGTTTTTTACAGTGCAATAAAGTTACATAGTGTCTATTTTTTGTTGATATAAGAGGTATTTTCATGGGTTTGCCTTGGTATCGTGTTCATACCGTTGTATTAAATGATCCCGGCCGTTTACTTTCTGTCCATATAATGCATACAGCTCTGGTTGCTGGTTGGGCCGGTTCGATGGCTCTATATGAATTAGCAGTTTTTGATCCCTCTGACCCTGTTCTTGACCCAATGTGGAGACAGGGTATGTTCGTTATACCCTTTATGACTCGTTTAGGAATAACCAATTCGTGGGGTGGTTGGAATATCACAGGAGGGACTATAACGAATCCGGGTATTTGGAGTTACGAAGGTGTGGCCGCGGCACATATTGTGTTTTCAGGCTTGTGCTTTTTGGCGGCTATTTGGCATTGGGTTTATTGGGATCTAGAAATCTTTTGTGATGAACGTACTGGAAAACCTTCTTTGGATTTGCCAAAAATATTTGGAATTCATTTATTTCTTGCAGGGGTCGCGTGTTTTGGTTTTGGCGCATTTCATGTAACAGGATTGTTTGGTCCTGGAATATGGGTATCCGATCCTTATGGACTAACTGGAAGGGTACAATCTGTAAATCCAGCATGGGGTGTGGACGGTTTTGATCCTTTTGTTCCGGGGGGAATAGCCTCTCATCATATTGCAGCAGGGACATTGGGCATATTAGCGGGCCTTTTCCATCTTAGTGTGCGTCCACCTCAACGTTTATACAAAGGATTGCGTATGGGAAATATTGAAACCGTCCTTTCCAGTAGTATCGCTGCTGTATTTTTTGCAGCTTTTGTTGTTGCTGGAACTATGTGGTATGGTTCAGCAACTACTCCGATTGAATTATTTGGTCCTACTCGTTATCAATGGGATCAGGGATACTTCCAGCAAGAAATATATAGAAGAGTTGGTGCTGGGCTAGCCGAAAATCAAAGTTTATCAGAAGCTTGGTCTAAAATTCCTGAAAAATTAGCTTTTTATGATTACATCGGCAATAATCCGGCAAAAGGGGGATTGTTTAGAGCGGGCTCAATGGACAATGGAGATGGAATAGCCGTTGGTTGGTTAGGACATCCTATCTTTAGAGACAAAGAGGGGCGTGAACTTTTTGTACGTCGTATGCCTACTTTTTTTGAAACATTTCCGGTTGTTTTAGTCGACGGAGACGGAATTGTTAGAGCGGATGTTCCTTTTCGAAGGGCAGAATCGAAGTATAGTGTCGAACAAGTCGGTGTAACAGTTGAGTTCTTTGGTGGCGAACTCAATGGAGTCAGTTATAGTGATCCTGCTACTGTGAAAAAATATGCTCGACGTGCTCAATTGGGTGAAATTTTTGAATTAGATCGTGCTACTTTAAAATCGGACGGTGTTTTTCGTAGCAGTCCAAGGGGTTGGTTTACTTTTGGACATGCTTCGTTTGCTCTTCTCTTCTTTTTCGGGCACATTTGGCATGGTGCTAGAACCTTGTTCAGAGATGTTTTTGCTGGTATTGATCCAGATTTGGATGCTCAAGTAGAATTTGGAGCATTCCAAAAACTTGGAGATCCAACTACAAAAAAACAGGCAGTCTGATAGAAATTGGTTTGTTCCTTTTCGATTCGACTTTTTTGTTGTTATTTGAATTTTATATAGGGAACTATATAAATCTCGTCCAGGAGATAATCCCCCAAAACAGGTATGAAAGCTATAATTGTAAACCACGATCAAATCTATGGAAGCATTGGTTTATACATTCCTCTTAGTCTCGACTTTAGGAATCATTTTTTTCGCTATCTTTTTTAGAGAACCCCCTATAGTTCCAACTAAAAAGACGAAATGATTTTGAATTACCTCAATTGAAGTAATGAGCCTCCAATATTACGATATTGGAGGCTCATTATTTCAACTAGTCCCCATGTTCTTCGAATGGATCTCTTAGTTGTTGAGAGGGTTGCCCAAAAGCAGTATATAGGGCATACCCGGTAAAACTGACAATTAAACCAGATATAGAGATGGCAATTAGGGTTGCTGTTTCCATGATTATATAATATCAAGACTACAATGGATCTATAGGGTAATTTACAGCGTAATGGTATACAAAGTCAACAGATCTCAATGAAAAAAAAAAAAAATAGGATTTATGGCTACACAAACCGTTGAGGATAGTTCTAGATCTGGTCCAAGACGAACTGTTGTAGGAGATTTATTGAAACCGTTGAATTCAGAATATGGTAAAGTAGCTCCGGGATGGGGAACTACCCCTTTGATGGGTATTGCAATGGCTCTATTTGCGGTATTTCTCTCTATTATTTTAGAGATTTATAATTCGTCCATTTTACTGGACCAAATTTCGAATTAGAGAATTAGATTCACAAGAACCAACTAACTAGTTTTTCAATAGAAAGTAAAGTTTAGCTTAGCATTTAGGTCGTTGATTTTTAGACCATTCCATTTTTATTTGGTAGTTCGACCGCGAAACTTCTTTGTTTCTGTATTTCCGGAATATGAGTGTGTGACTTGTTACAATTGATCCTATTGATAGTACAGAACATAAAAAGGATACGTCATCTTTCTTATCTTGATAGAGATGGCTTTACCCCGTCAGATATTTATTCTAATATCTGGAGCACGGAATATAGAAAAGAAATAGATTCTAAAGTATTAGAACTATGATTCATACTTAATATTTATATTTAGACCTCGCAACCGGACGAAAAAAAATTAAAGAGTTAGAATAATCAATTTCAAAAAAAAAAAATTAAATAAGTGATGATCCAGCAGTTCTTACTCAGGGAATTTTTGGACTTGGATTAAAGGTTTTTTTGGAAATCATCGTGGTTCTGGTATGAATCTGAGGTTTTTGAATTGATTCTATAGGGTCTTAACAAGAAAATTCCTATCAATAATAATAAAAAAAAAACAGTAAAATCGTATTAAATACAGACAAAAAAAATGAGGTGAATAATAGAATATTCAAGAGGCCGGTAAGGATCAAGAGAAAAGACGAGTGAGCCGACTTGAAATTTTGGCATTATAAACAAACACAAAGAATACCTTTTGGATTTCCATTTTTTTTATCTTCAAAAAAGATTGGAATCATAGGATTAAGTTAAGAAGTTTAAAACTTTCTATTCCACATATCTGTTTTCCAAATAACTGGTATTTTTGTTTGAGCCGTACGAGATGAAATTCTCATATACGGTTCTCAGGGGGGTCCTTTGGTTTACCTATCTCAATAAAGTCTATGATTGGTTCGAAGAACGTCTTGAGATTCAGGCGATTGCCGATGATATAACTAGTAAATATGTTCCTCCTCATGTCAATATATTTTATTGTTTAGGAGGAATTACACTTACTTGTTTTTTAGTCCAAGTAGCGACGGGTTTTGCTATGACTTTTTATTATCGTCCGACCGTTACGGAAGCTTTTGCTTCTGTTCAATATATAATGACTGAGGCTAACTTTGGTTGGTTAATCCGATCAGTTCATCGATGGTCGGCAAGTATGATGGTCTTAATGATGATCTTGCACGTATTTCGCGTGTATCTCACCGGTGGTTTTAAAAAACCTCGCGAACTGACTTGGGTTACGGGTGTAGTTTTGGGTGTATTGACTGCATCCTTTGGTGTAACCGGTTATTCCTTACCTTGGGACCAAATTGGTTATTGGGCAGTAAAAATTGTAACAGGTGTACCCGACGCTATTCCTGTAATAGGATCGTCGGTGGTAGAGTTATTGCGCGGAAGCGCTAGTGTGGGACAATCTACCTTGACTCGTTTTTATAGTTTACATACTTTTGTATTACCTCTTCTTACTGCCGTATTCATGTTAATGCACTTTCCAATGATACGTAAGCAAGGCATTTCCGGTCCTTTATAGAATAAAAAAAAAAGAAAAAAAACATAAATTAATCAAATCAATCATTTTGGGGAGGAGAATAGTATTTCATTGCTACAAATATGCATTATTCAAAAAAAAAATAAGACATGTATTTGGATATTTCCCTTCAACTTAACAAAATAAATTGCATTCTTTATTTGATATACACGAATAGTTGAATGGAACTCTCCGAAAAAATAATGGATTATGGGAGTGTGTGACTTGAACTATTGATTGGGCCGTGCAGTATGACTTGATCTTATCTGCCACATTTGAATTCACAATTAAATGTGTCTTTTTTCCAACCACCGCGCCAGTCCCCTACGGAGGATAGGCCGGTTCGCTTGAAGAGAATCTTTTCTATGATCAGACTGTATCATATCCTGCATGAATAGGCTCCGTAATATCCAGTAATATAAGTTAAGTAATGTGATATAATCCGGATTATGTCTTCTGTATTTCACTTAACTTAATAGTATGGAAATGCAGTCATTTCCTATGCATTGACTCAATTTATGATACTATCGGAGTGAAACAAGTAGATCTAAAGAAAAACGGGGGTTGTATTCTATTAGTAACAAGTAAATCCTTTCTATGTAAAAAATTCCGAAATTCATTTTGGAGGGAGAACAGTCGAAAGGTTTGAGATCACCCAGAAAGAACTTTTCATTTTGAAAACATACTTGGGTGAAAAGCATTTACTTAAAAAGAAGAACTGAATTTTTTGCAATGCATAGTTGTAATTTCGGAAAAAAAAGAGAATCAAGTTTATTTTCTTACATAGAATCTTCATATATGAGTGACTACCATATAAATATTTTCTATGTATGCATTCAGTTCGTTTGATTCGTGCTTGAGCCGGATGATGAAAAATTCTCATGTCCGGTTCTTTCGGAGGATGGATCTATAAGAATTCACCTATCCCAATAACAAAAAAACCTGACTTGAATGATCCTGTATTAAGAGCGAAATTGGCTAAAGGGATGGGTCATAATTATTATGGAGAACCCGCGTGGCCTAACGATCTTTTATATATTTTTCCTGTAGTAATTCTAGGTACGATTGCCTGTAACGTAGGCTTAGCGGTTCTCGAACCATCAATGATTGGGGAACCCGCAGATCCGTTTGCAACTCCTTTGGAAATATTGCCCGAATGGTATTTTTTTCCCGTATTTCAAATACTTCGTACAGTACCCAATAAATTATTGGGCGTTCTTTTAATGGTTTCAGTACCCGTGGGATTATTAACAGTACCTTTTTTGGAGAATGTTAATAAGTTCCAAAACCCATTTCGCCGTCCAGTAGCAACAACCGTCTTTTTGATTGGTACCGTCGTGGCTCTTTGGTTGGGTATTGGAGCAACATTACCTATTGAAAAATCCCTAACTTTAGGTCTTTTTTAAATTGATTCAATTGTGAAATAAAATATCATGACATGTGTATTGTGTATCTAGGGAGAATTCACTTTGAAATGACTAATCCCTAGATACATCTATTTCATTTTAGACCTATTCTGAATATATAGATTTGTGCGAATTTTTAGAAAAAATAAATGATGAAAAAAAATCCAATGGATTTCAAATTTATGCAAAATGCTTTTCGATTTGTAAAATGTTTAATATATTTTTTACATCTTCTACGCGAAAATGTTCAATTTTCATAAGGTCTTCTTGACTCTTATTCAAAAGTTCCAATAATGTATGTATATTGGACTTTTTAAGACAATTATAGATCCTGGGAGACAATTCTAATTGGTCAATAAAAATGGATTTCAATGCAATTTCTTTTTTATTTTTCCTTAGTTTATCCTTAAGCAATCTATCATGAAAAGTAAAAAGGGGTAAAGTAACTTTGTGTTGATTGTTTTCAAAATTTAAGTTTTCTTCTTCTGCATGTAAAAAAGGAATAAATAAATCAATCAAATTCCGGGAGGCTTCATAAAGTGCTTCTTTAGGAGTTAAACTTCCATTTGTCCATATTTCGAGAAAGAGTATCTCTTGTTTCTCATTACCATTCACATAAGAATGAATACTATGATTTGCATTTCTAACAGGCATAAATACTGCATCTATAGTATAACTTCCATCTTGAATGTTGTTTAGTGTTTTTATACGATATCCACGCTTCCTCTCAATTTGTAATTCAATACACAAATTAATAGGTTCTGTTAGGTTAGCTATATGTTGTGTATTATCAACGATTTCCACCGAAGGTGGTAAAATGATGTCTTGAGCAGTTACATATCCAGGACCTTTGAAACAAATAGATGCGTCCCGAGTTCCATACAGATTACTTTTCAATACAATTTCTTTCAAATTCATTAAAATTTCATGTATTGATTCTTGAATACCTACTATGGTAGAATATTCATGTGGTATTTTCTCAGATTTTGCACGTGTGATACATGTTCCCTCTATTTCTCCGAGCAAAATTCTTCGCATTGCAATGCCTATTGTATCTGCTTGACCTTTCCTAAGTGGAGACAGAATAAAGCGTCCATAATAAAGACGCTTACTGTCTACCCTTGATTCAACACACTTCCATTGTAGTGTCCGAGCAGATACTTTAACTTTTTCTCGAATCATAGTAATATATTTTTATGAAACTCTTGATTTAATTGTTTATTTCTCTTGAAATCTCTTTCTTTAATGTTTCTTTTTAGTTTTACACACGTCTTTTTTTAGGAGCCCTACATCCATTATGTGGGATAGGGGTTACATCCCGTATAAATCTTAATAGTATACCACTTCTAGCAATAGCTCTTAATGCCGCATCTCTTCCTAGACCGGGACCTTTTATTATGACTACGGCTCGTTGCATGCCTTGATCTACTACTGTTCGAATAGCATTTGCTGCTGCGGTTTGAGCGGCAAATGGTGTCCCCCTTCGTGTACCCTTGAATCCACACGAACCGGCAGAGGACCAAGAAATCACCCGACCTCGTACATCTGTAACAGTCACAATGGTATTGTTGAAACTAGCTTGAACATAAATAACTCCCTTTGGTATTTTACGAGGATGTTTACGCGAACCAATACGTCCATTTTTACGTGAACCAATTTTTGGTATAGATTTTGCCATTTTTATTATTTTAAAAAATATAAGTCTGAAATATATGGATATATCCATTTCCTATCAAAAAAGAATTCTTTACTCTTGTTTAACTAGTTATTCTATTGTATTCTATAATTCGATTAATATAGAATACAATTTTTGAAATCAAGCAATAATTAGAATACTTATAATTATCAACTAAATTCTAATATAGAATCTAAATGTTTAGATTTTTTTGTTTACTATTTAAGAAAATGGAATATTAATAAGATTTTTTATTTGAATTTTAATATCATTTTTTTTTTTTTTGTACATTTGGTACTTTCTTTTTAATAGAAAGCCCTTTTTTTGTTAAAATATTATCCTTGTCTTTGTTTATGTTTTGGGTTGGAACAAATTACTATAATTCGACCTCGCCTGCGTATCAATCGACATTTTTCACAAATTTTACGAACAGAGGCTCCTACTTTCATATTTTTAAATTAACTCCTTAACTAAAATGGAATGCCAAATCTATATATTCGAAGAAAATAGGTTTTCCTTACATTTTTAACTTATAATTGTGCCTCCTAAAAAACATGTTTAAAGTTAAAAAATTAAATTAAGTGACTTATACTTCCTTTTTCTCCTTTACCGGTCGTATACATTAAGTACGTTCAATTTTTTTGTAAACATAGCCTAGAATTTTATTTAAATTCTATTTCTCTAACATGGAACATACCCTCAGAAGTTATTCAGTAATTTAATCTTCATGAATTTTTATTTCTATTCTAGTTAAATCCTCTTCACACATTCACTAAGGTATCAGGAGTACATAGTAGAAATCCATTTTTTCTCTACTCCATTTACAATAATGTATATAATTTTTTCATAGAAATCGGATATCGGCAAATTTACCATTACCATATATAACATAAAACTTCGCCGCCGATTCTTTCTAATCGAGCCTCTCGATCTGTCATTATACCCCTAGAAGTAGAAAGAATTACAATCCCCATTCCTCCTAAAACTCTCGGAATTTGTTGATAGTTAGAATAGATTCGTAGACCAGGTGTACTGATCCTTTTTAAATTTAAAAAAGTTTTATACGATTCTTTCCTATTTCTTCTATACCGTAGAGTTAAAACTAAAAAGTATTTGTTGCTTTCTCCATGTTTTCTAACGTTTTCAACAAAACCCTCTCGTAAAAGTATTTTCACAATGTTTTCGGTGATATTAGTAAGTGGTATTTGAACCGTTCTTTTTCGATTCATGTCAGCATTGCGTATCAAAGTTAGCATATCAGCGATAGTATCTTTACCCACGATAGATTATTGCTCCTTACTTTCGATATAATAAACGTGCTCCTGTTTTTTGTTTTTTTTTTTTTTTTTGATTCAATAAAATATCATATATTGAATATGAGAATATAATAATACTATATATAGATAGAAAATTCTAATTAGTCTAATCAGTATAATGTAAATCTATAATATAGAATATTCTAAAACTAAAAAAAGATAGAAAGAAAATGAATGAATGACCTATTATAAATTATAAACTAGATAGATAATATTATATCGAATTCAGAATTCTATTTGTATTTTGTATAAAGTATAAAAAAAAAATACAAATAGAATTCTGAATTCGAATTTGTATTTTGAATCTATCTATATCTATATATATATTCAATATATATATAGATTTCATTCCTTTTTCTTTTTTTTTTTTCATCTATTATTATTATTTCGTTTTAAAAATATTTATTAATTAATATAATGACTTACTATTTCTAATAACTTATCGATATGTATACTTTTCATATTTATGTAATAATCTTAATATAAATATTCATAATTATAGAATAATGATTACACAAGTATATAAGGTATATATGTGAGATCTAATATATTTAGGACTCTATTTCACTTCTATTCAAATATATATTCAAATAGATTTCCTTCCTATTCATTCCAGTCCTAAATAATATATCTATATCACGATCTCGTATTATAATACCTCGGGTGCTAATGAAACTATTTTAGTGAAATTTAACTGTCTCAATTCTCGGGCTATTGCGGAAAAAATTCGAGTTCCTTTTGGATTTCCTTCTTTATCAATGAGAACCGCCGCATTATCATCATACTTTATTATTATACCATTACTACGTTTTAGTTCTTTACAAGTACGTACAATTACAGCCCTGATCACTTCAGATCTTTCTAAAGATGAATTTGGTACTGCTTTTTTGATTACAGCAACAACAATGTCACCAATATAAGCATACCGTCGATTACTAGCTCCTATGATTCGAATACACATCAATTCGCGGGCTCCGCTATTATCGGCTACATTTAAATAGGTTTGAGGTTGAATCATATCATTTTTTTCTATCTTTCAGTCAAAAAGTTGAAGTAAAAAAAATATTCTGTGTTCAAAAAAAAAAAAAAGAAACCAACAATTACCATTTTTTTCATACTAAAGACCTATTTCGTTCTAATGATTATTCTGAAAGAATGAATTGAGTTCGTATAGGCATTTTGGATGCCGCTATTGAAATAGCCTTTCTAGCTATATTTTCTGGGACCCCTCCCATTTCATAAAGTATTTTGCCGGGTTTAACGACAGCTACCCAATATTCGGGAGATCCTTTTCCCGAACCCATACGCGTTTCGGTAGGTCTTACTGTAACAGGTTTGTCTGGAAATATGCGTACCCATATTTTCCCACCTCGGCGAACATTTCGTGACATTGCCCGTCGCCCTGCTTCTATTTGTCTAGATGTGATCCAAGCGGGCTCAAGTGCCTGAAGAGCATATTTTCCGAAGGAAATTGTATTACCTCGATAGGCTTTTCCTTTCATTCTTCCTCGATGTTGTTTACGGAATCTGGTTCTTTTGGGGTTATAGTTGATGGTTATTTCTCAATTCCATCTCTATTACAGAACCGTACATGAGATTTTCACCTCATACGGCTCCTCGCGAATAAATCGATTCAAAAATATTTAACCAAAAAAAATTTAATTTTAAATTACAATATTAAATTTAAAATAGAATACAATCGCGGGATTTTTTGACATATTAGAAATTTGTATATCTTGCTTTGATATAGAACCAAATATGGATTCTTATAGACCATTTTTGCTATCCATATCTAACTAGATAATGTTGTTTTGATATAAGGTTCTAACGAATCCATATTTGTCTTTTTTTTTTTTTATTATCATATTGGCAAAAATTTCTAAATTCAAAAAAATCCACATTTTCGCGGGCGAATATTTACTCTTTCATTATAAATTTAAGATGTAATGTTGGGTTAGTCCACAACTCCTCAAAAAATAATGAATTCTTAGTTCCGTCCGCCATCCCATCTAATGAATCAGTAAGATTATGAAATTTAATATAATCTTAGGTATTCACAGGTTCCATCGTTCCCATCGCTTTTCTATTTATGGTTAGGTCTAAATTCTACAATGGAGCCTCTTTAATATTAATAAGATTTTATTTTCATAAAATTTTCTTATTTATTTTATTCTTTTTTGTTGAATCAACCTTCTCAGTTTTATTGATTCGCAGCTCTTGATTTGTCTATTCTACGAATATATTCATCCATATATGGATGAATTTAGAATATTGATGCTTTATTACACTACCTTTTACGAAATGACCCATAGACCTTTACATAGTCGAATTCTATATCATTGATATCTTTTTTTCTATCTTTCTTTCACCCCTTCATTTATCTGTATATTCTTATTGCTTTACAACTAATAATCAGATTCTTTTTTATTTCAGTTGCTATAATTATATCACCACATAGATCTTTATTTTGATTTTCTATTTTCCGCGGTTCTTTATATCCAGATAATGGTAAGCGATGAGTAGGTTATTAATTCTTTAGTAATTAATTCTACGAATTCTTGTAGAAATTTAACCACTCTAAAAAAAACCAACGAGTCACACACTAAGCATAGCAACTCCTTTACTATAAAATGATTAATCAATTTTTTTATTCAATCTTATAAAATTTGTCATTTCTTTTTTGGGAATAAGAATTCGTCATTTTTTCTTTTATCAAAAGATGGAACGCTAAAAATAAGGAAAAGTAAATTAGTCGTTGTTTAGAAATATCCAAACTTTGATTCCTAATACCCCATAAATAGTTCGAACTGGATAGGAACAATAATCAATTTTAGCTCGAATGGTTTGTAGAGGAACCCTACCTTCTCTAATCCATTCGACACGTGCAATTTCTTTTCCGTCGATACGTCCCGCAATTTGTACTTGAACTCCTTTTGTACCTGCCTGTTCAGCTAATTCAATAGCTTTTTTGATTGCTTTCCTAAACGAAATTCTATTCTTTAATTGTCCAGCTATAAATTCTGC
>NC_053045.1:12610000-12615000 GCF_003473485.1 Medicago truncatula
ACGATCAACCAACATTTCTCAAATTGGAAAAAAAACCAGAAGAAATGGCCTCTTATTTTGATTTATCAAACCGAGAGATCTATGAATAAGGATCCAAATGCATATAAATACAAATGGTCCAATGGGAGTAAGAATTTCCAGGAACAATTGGACCGTTTCATTTCTGAGCAGAATAGCCGTTTTCAAGTAGTGTTCAATCGATTTCAAGTAGTGTTCGATCGATTACATATGAATGCATATTCGATTGATTGGTCTGAGGTTATTGATTGGTCTGAGGTTATTGACAAAAAAGATTTGTCTAAGTCACTTTATTTCTTTTTGTCCAAGTTTCTTCCATTTTTGTCTAACTCACTTTATTTCTTTTTGTCCAAGTTTCTTCCATTTTTGTCTAACTCACTTCCTTTTTTCTTTGTGAGTTTCGGTAATATCCCTGTTCATAGGTCCGAGATCCACGTGTATGAATTGAAACGTCCGAATGATCCACTCGGGAATCAGTTGTTAGAATCAATAGGTCTTCAAATCGTTCATTTGAAAAAAAGGAAACCCTTCTTATTGGATGACTTTTATACTTCTAAAAAATCAAAATTATCCTTCAATGAAGGAACAATATCACCATTTTTGTTCAATAAGAGAGAAAATTGGATATCATTCCATACTAGAAAGAAGAAAAAAAAAGAAGAAGAGAAGAAGAAGCGCAGGAAATCTTTTTATAACATGGATTTCTCAATGATATCTCACGATCAAGAGAATTGGCGGAATCCGCTGAAACCATTTCATAGAAGTTCGTTGATATCCTCTTTTTTAAAAGCACATCGACTTCGATTCTTTAATAATCAATATGCGGTAAGGTCCTGTAATTATGATTTTCTTAAGTATGTTCTTACTGGAATTGATGATTCAGAAGGGAAGAACCATGAGTATCTCAAATTAAAGTCACAGATGATGTATTTGTTTTATAATCGATATTGGATTCATACTCAATATTCTGAGAAAGATTTTTCTGGGAAATATTTACTATCCGAAAAGAGAAAAAAACACAGTCCTTGTTTAACAAAAGATTCTGAGAAATATTTACGATCCGAAAAGAGAAAAAAACACAGTCCTTGTTTAACAAAAGATTCTGAGAAATATTTACGATCCGAAAAGAGAAAAAAACACAGTCCTTGTTTAACAAAATGCTTTGAAAAAGGGCCGATGTATAGAAACTATCAAAGAAATAGTGTTTTTTCAACTCTCTCAAAATTGAAGCAATTCCAACCATATATAATACAATTGTTACTTACCCGGACAGGACATGAATATCTAAATTTAATATTTTTAGATACTTTTTTAGACCTATTGGCGATACTACGTAGGAGTCCTAAATTTCTACAATTTGTATCCATTTTTCATGATATTAGGGATGGATCCAAGCGAATTCTTCGGGAAAAATTGTGTCTTTCACCACGGAATCCTATACGTGAGATTTTGAGTAAGTGTCGACACAATTTTCTTGTGCACGTGTGCGAAGATATTTTGGAAAATGAGTCACCATTGATATCGACCCATCTGAGGGAGTTCTTCGTTTTAAACCTTATCCTTCTTCTTGTTACCGGATATCTCGTTCAGACACATCTTGTCTTTGTTTCTCGATTCTCTAATGAGTTACAGACAGAGTTCGAAGAAGTCAAATCTTTGATGATTCCATCATACATGATTGAGTTGGAAAAACTTCTGGATAGGTATCCTATATCAGAACTGAATTCTTTTGGGTTAAAGGATATGTTTCTCGTTGCTCTGAAACAATTAGGAAATTTTCTAGAAGAAAGACGAGGTTCGGCTTCTGCTGGCAACATGCCAAGGGGTGGTGGTCCCGCTTATGTGGTCAAATCCATACGTTCGAAGAAGAACGATTTGAATCTCATCGATCTCATAAGGATTATACCAAATCCCATCAATCGAATCGCGTTTTTGAGAAATACTAGACATTTAAGTCATACAAGTAAAGCGATCTATACCTTGATAAGAAAAAGAAAAAATCTGAATAGTGATTGGATTGATGATAAAATAGAATCCTGGATCTTGAACAGTGATTTCATTGCTGATAAAGAAAGGGAATTCATGGTTCAGTTCTCTACCTTAACGACAGAAAAAAGGATTGATCAAATTTTAAGGAGTCTGACTAATAGTGATCGTTTATCAAAGAATAACTCTGGTTATCAAATGATTGAGCAACCGGGAACAATTTACTTACGAAATTTAATTGACATTCATAAAAAAAATCTACTAAATTATGAGTTCAATACATCCTGCTTAGCAGAAAGACGGATATTCCTCGCTCATTATCAGACAATCACTTATTCAGAAACCCCGTGTGGAGCTAATCTTTTGCATTTCCCATCTCATGGAAAACCCTTTTCGCTCCGCTTAACCGTATCCCCTCCTCGGGGTATTTTAGTGATAGGTTCTATAGGAACTGGACGATCCTATTTGGTCAAATATCTAGCGACAAACTCCTATGTTCCTTTCATTACAGTATCTGTAAACAAGTTCCTGGATAACTATCCTAAAGGTTTTGATATTAATGATCTTTTTGATGAAGATGATGATGATGATGATCTTTTTGATGAGAGAGAGGGTACCATTTACAGTCTTTTACCTAGAACCGAGGATAGGGGCTATAATTTGGATAGGTATGATAGTGACTATCTCGACCGTAACTATGATAGCCATTTGGAGTTTCTAAGTATGGACTATCCGATACCTGAGGATATCATACCGGAAATAGACCAATTTTTTCTCACGCTTCAATTCGAATTAGCAAAAGCAATGTCTCCTTGCATAATTTGGATTCCGAACATTCATGATCTGGATGGGAATGAGTCGAATGACTTATCCCTGGGTCTATTAGTGAACTCTCTTTCCAGGGATTCTGAAAAATCTTCTACTAGAAATATTCTTGTTATTGCTTCGACTCATATTCCGCAAAAAGTGGATCCCGCTCTAATAGCTCCGAATAAATTAAATACGTGTATTAAAATACGAAGGCTTCTTATTCCACAACAAAGAAAGCACTTTTTCAGTCTTGCTCGTACGCGGGGTTTTCACTTGGAAAAGAAAATATTCGATACTAATGGATGCGGGTCCATAACTCTGGGTTCTAATGTACGAGATCTTGTAGCACTTACCAATGAGGCGCTATCGATTAGTATTATACAAAAAAAATCCATTATAGACACTAATATAATTAGACACGCTCTTCATAGACAAACTTGGGATTTTAGATCTCAGATAAGATCGGTTGAGGATCATGGTATACTTTTCTATCAGATAGGAAGGGCTGTTTCACAAAATCTACTTCTAAGTAATTTTTCCATAGATCCTATATCTATCTATATGAAGAAGAAATCATGTAACGGGGTGGATTCTGATTTGTACAAATGGTACTTGGAACTTGGAACAAGCATGAAGAAATTAACGATACTTCTTTATCTTTTGAGTTGTTCTGCCGGATCCGTCGCTCAAAACCTTTGGTCTCTAACCGGACCTAATGAAAAAAATGATGGTATCACTTCTTATAGACTCCTTTATAATGATTCTGATCTAGTTCATGGGCTATTAGAAATAGAAGGTGCTCTGCTGGGATCCTCACAGACAGGAAGTCCTTTTGAGAATGATGGAGTAACATTTCTTCTTAGGCCCGAACCAAGGAATCCTATCAATATGATTCAAAATGGATCTCGTTCTATCCTTGATCATAGATTTCTCTATGAAAAAAATGAATCGGGGTTCGAAGAAGGGGAAGGAGTCCTCGACCCGCTAGAGGAGGATTTATTGAATCACATAGTTTGGGCTCCTAGAATATGGCGCCCTTGGGAATTTCTATTTGATGATTGTATCGAAAGGTCCAATGAATTCGGATTTCCCTATTGGGAAAGGTCATTTTGGGACAAGCAGATCAGTTATGATGAAGAGGGTGAGCTTCAAGAGAATGATTCGGAGTTCTTGCAGGATGGAACCATGGAGTACCAGACACAAAAAAGATCTTTCAAAGAACAGGGCGTTTTTCGAATAAGCCAATTCATTTGGGACCCTTCGGATCCACTCTTTTTGCTATTCCAAGATGATCCTTCTGTATCTGTGTTTTCACATCGAGAATTGGTTGCAGATGAGGAGATGTCAAATAGACTTTTGACTTGCCAAACAAAAAAAATTTATTGGAAATATCTAAATAAACCCTGGTTTAGGAAGAATATGCCAGAACAGAATTTCGAATTGTTGATTGATCGACAGAGACAGTTTAGAACCAATAGTTCATTCTCAAATGAATTGTTTCGTTCTACTACTCTATCCGAGAGTTATCAATATTTATCAAATCTGTTCCTATCTAATGGAACCCTATTGGCTCAAATTACAAAGACATTGTTGAGAAAAAGATGGCTTTTCCCGGAGGAGATGGTTGTTACTATCTGTTCCAATAACGAATGATTGGTTTAACTGAATAACTAAATAAAATAGATACTTTCTTTCTCGTTATCTCAAGTCGATATGGGGATCTTTCAATTGAAAGGATCCCCTAATATAGATAATACAGATTCCCGTTGACCGAGCCTAACTCTAATTGTTTTGTTCTGAAGCAAACAAAGAGTGGTTTGTCCTATTCAGATATTCACGACCAATAAGTACAGAAAAATGGACTCTCCATTCATTAGATAGATAAGATAACCAAAACTTCTGCTGGCGAACTTATTCCTATTCAATAAGAGATCTCAATATTATGCCTTGAAGAGGACTCGAACCTCCACGCTATTTAGCACGAGATTTTGAGTCTCGCGTGTCTACCATTTCACCACCAAGGCATCTTCAAAGTGAATTATATTCTAGGAATATGATATCTATCTAGTCTTATGTATGGAATATATGACAAAGGTGGAGTTTTAGAGTATTTTTATTGATCGTCATGTCATATAGGCCCGACTCGGACATCCCATTGATTCAATTTGAATTATCGGAAAGATAGA
>NC_053045.1:12630000-12645000 GCF_003473485.1 Medicago truncatula
TAGGCCATTGCGATATATAAAAAACGATCACTTTGAAAGAGTCGTACGAGATGAAAATTCACAGTTTTTTTTTCATATATGTCAAAGTGATGGAAAAGAACGAATCTCTTTCACGTATCCACCTGATTTATCTAGTTTTCTGAAAATCATGGAAAAAAAAATGGATCTCTTCACAAAAGATAAAATCTCCTATAATGATAATGAATTGTCTAATTATTGGAGCTCCAATAATAAAGAAAAAAGAAAGAAACTAAGCAATGAATTTTTTAAAAGGGCAAAAGTTCTAGATAAGAAATATAAGAAATATAAGAAATTTATTCCTGTGGATGTATTTGAAAACCGAATTAGATTGTCTAATGATAAGAGGAAAATAAAATATTTAACTAAAATATATGATCCTTTCTTGAATGGACCTTTTCGTGGACAAAGCTTTTCACCATCAATTCAAAATGAAACTTACACAACAAATTCCATTTTGATAAATAAGATTCATGGTCTCCTTCTTATTAATAGTAATTATCCAGAATTTGATAATAGTAATTATCCAGAATTTGATAATAGTAATTATCCAGAATTTGAACAGAAAATAGATCAATTTGATAGAAAATTTTTATTAACTGAAATTGGTTTTTTTTTTAACTTAATAAGTCAATTTTCGGAAAAATCCGTATCAAGTTTTAATTTTGACGGACTTTATTTATTTCCAGAACATGAACAAGTAAAAATATATTCCGAAGAAAAAAAAAGAAAAAAAAAATTCTTATTCGAGGCAATTAGAACTGATCAGAACAACCAAACCATTTTTAATAGAAAGAAATGTACTGGAATAAACGAAATCAGTAAACAAGTTCCTCGATGGTCATACGAGTTAATCGACGAATTGGAGCAAATGACGGAAAGACTAACAAAAGAGTTTCAGATTCGTTCCGCAAAAGCCGAACGTATGGTAATTTTTAATGGGAATACAGATTCACTGACTTTGAATATTGGTCCTAGAAATGACAATGACGCTATTCCTGAAGTGGACCTAAATCACGAATTTTTTCTAGTAAATTTTTTACGCGAACCAGATTTTGATCGAGATATAATTAAGGGATCTATGCGCCCTCTAAGGCGTAAAATAGCGACAACGAAACTTTCTCAAGGAAATGCACAGCCCCATTCCCCCATTTTTTTGGAGATGATAGACCCATTATATTTTATTTTTGGTGATCTTTTCGATGATCTATCCCAAATTTTCAAAGAAATGTTCAGGAAACCTGGTACTGACAATTCAGAATTTGTGGAGTTTCAGGAAAGGCTCGAACACAAATACGAAGAGGACGCCAAAGACGACGCTGAAATAAGACGTCTAAAAATAGAAGAAGACTGGGAAAGTATTCTATATGGTCTAATAATTAGAAGTTTTGTATTACTAATCCAATCTTTTTTTAGAAAATATATTCTACTACCTTCATTGATAATAACTAAAAATATCATTCGTATCCTATTATTTCAAAATCCCGAATGGTCAGAAGATTTTAGGGATTGGAGCAGGGAAGTTCATATTAAATGCACCTATCAGGGCATTCCAGTATCCGACAAAGAATTGCCAAAAAACTGGTTCGACGAGGGTATTCAGATAAGGATCTTAAACCCTTTTGTTCTGAAAGCTTGGCACAAATCTAAGGTACAATCTACTGAAAAAAAAAAAAAAAAAGATCCACAGAAAAAAAATATACTGAAAACAAAAACTTCTGGTTTTTAACAGGTTATGGAACACTAGTAGAATCGTACCTTGATGAGGGTTTCCCAAGAGACCCACTTTCAATTTTTGGTCCCGTTTTAAAAACAATAAGAAAACAATTGAAAAAAGATTTGAAAAAGCATTTTTTTCTAGTTCTAAAATTTTTAAATGAAAGAAAAAAATGGTTTCCAACTATGTTAAAAAAAATAGAAAACTGGAACATCAAAAGGATTCTTAAAAGTATTCTATTTAGGTTCAAAATAATAGATGAACTGAGTGAAAGCAAAAAAACTTCAACAATCAGTAAGAATAATTCAAAGATTGAGGTGATTGAGGTGATTGAGGAATCACCCGTTAAAATGGAATCGATTAATTGGACAAATTCTTCATTCACAGAAAAAAGGATAAAAGATCTTAATGTTAAAACAAAGACAATCATAAAACAAATAGAAACAATGACAGAAGAAAAAAAAGAGGGGATTCTAACTTCAGAGATCAATTTGAATTCGAACAAAACTACTTATGATGCTAAAAGATTAGAATTACAAAAAAATAATTTGCAAATCTTACAAAGAAGATTTGTTCGATTAATACGTAAATCCTATTCTTTTTTCAAAATTTTCATAGAAGGGGTATACATAGATATCCTTTTATGTATCAGTAGTATTGCTAGGATCCATCGACAACGTTTTCTTGATTTTCTTGAATCAACAGACAAAATACTAAATGTAAAAAAACCCATTTACGACAAAAAAAAAAAAATGGAAGAAATGGAAGAAAGATTTGAAAATCTAAGTGTAAGTAGACTTATATCGATTCTAGAGAAATCTGAGAATATTACGAATATGAATTCACAGAATTCTTGGGATGTATCTTCTTTGTCATCTTTGTCACAAGAATATGTATTTTATAAATTATCACAAATCCAATTTAGTAATGGATCTAAATTTAAGATAAGATCTATTTTGGAATCTCCTGGAAGATCTTTTTTTCTTAAGAATGAAATAAAGGATTATTTTTTTAGAATGCAAGGAACATATAATTCCAAATTAAGACATAAGAAACGTTCCGATTCGTTAATGAATCCATGGACAAATTGGTTCAAGGTTCTTTATCAATATGATTTACCTGAGAAGAGATGGTCGAGATTAGTATCACAAAACTGGAGGAATAGAATCAATGAACATCGTGTGGCTCAAAATAAAGATTTAGTTGAATATGATTCATATGAAAAAAATCAATTAATTTGGAAAGAATTAATTCTTTCCAAAAAACAAGAACAAGAAGGAGACTTATTAAAAATAGAAATTAAAAACAAAATTAAAAAACAATATAGATATGATCTTTTCTCCTATCAATATCTTAATTTTGCGAATAAGAAAAAATCCTCTATTTATGGATATAGATCACCGAATAAAAACCAAGCGATTTCTTATAATTACAACATCTCTATCCAAAATTATCTAGAAGAATATGATATTCTAGATATGGAAAAAAATCTGGAAAAAAATCTGGATAGAAAGTATTTCAATTGGATGGGAATGAATGTAAAAAGGAAAAAGACTTCTAGACCGAAGGATAAATTCCTTATTCCCGGATTTTGGTTCTTTTCAAAATTAAGCAAATTATATTGTGCATATAAGATGAATCCTTGGATCTTACCAATAAAATTCTTTGTTTTGCAGCTTGATAATTTAGAGTTAACAACGGAAGAATACGTGAATACAGTAGATGAAGATCTTAAATCTGTCTCATACTATTATAAAGGATCAGATTCTAAATACAGGACCGATCTAAAGGGAGAACGGGATTTCTTACTATCAAAATATTTGGGTTTTTATTTGCACTGTGATAGTTCCGACGAAGAAATAGGAATGGATAATACCAACTTATTTTGTCTCCTGCTTAGAATGAAAAAATTCAACAAAATTGTAATAATGTCGATTAAAAAGCTAGAGCTAGATATAGAAATGCTGGTTGATTCAAGGACGAAGGATTTTTGTTATACAGAATGTAGGGACACTGAGGACTTGAAGGAAAGGCTAATCTTTTTTATTGAACCTATTCGCCTGCCTAGAAAAAAGCATGAACAATCTCTTCTATATCAAACCATAAGACTACCGTTGATTCATAAGAGTAAGACGCGAAAAAGTTGGAGTTGGAAAAAGAAAAAAAGTCGTGTTGATCAAAAGATAACAGAAAATAAAGATAAAAATCTTTATGATTTGTTTGTTCCTGAAAATCTTTTGTCCACTAGACGCCGTAGAGAATTGAGAATTCTAACTTGTTTCAATCCTAGGAATAGAAATACTGTGCATAGAAAAACAATAAATGACAATGAGAATCAAATAAAAAATGTTTCTCAAGTTTTGACTAAAAATAAAGATCTTGATAGCGAAACAAAAAAACTAATGAATTTTAAATTATTTCTTTGGCCAAATTATCGATTAGAAGATTTAGCTTGTATAAACCGCTATTGGTTTAATACCCATAATGGAAGCCATTTCAGTATATTAAGGATACATATGTATCCTCGATTGAAAGATTAATTTAGAATCTACATTTATCTTCTATATTATCATTATCATAATATTTTTTGTAACATATCTGATATGTGAATAAATATATATATATAAATATAAATTTATATATATATATTTATTTATATTTTTATATAAATAAATTTAAATAAAAAAAGAAATGCGATGGTCTTATTTTTTTTTGAAATAGACAAGACAATAGAATTTTTTATTTATTCAATTAATAAATATAGTATTTATTTTTTTATCTATTTGAATTACATTCCTTAATAATATAATAATATAATTGATTTGAAAAAAAAAAAAAAAAATAAATTTAAGATAATTTTATATACAAAATTAAAAATTAGTGTCATTACTATTACCGATCAATAAAAATATCTACCAAAAACGAGGGGGAGAGAAAAGCTTTCATTTTATGATAAAAAATTCATTTATACCTGTTATTTCACAAAAAAAAAAAGAAGAAGAAAACCCCGGATCAGTTGAATTTCAAGTATTCAATTTCCATAATAAGATACTAAGACTTACTTCACATTTGGAATTACACCCAAAAGACTATTTATCTCAAAGGGGTTTACATATAATTCTAGGAAAACGGCAACGACTACTGTCTTATTTGTCAAAGAAAAATAAAATACGTTATAAAAAATTAATAAATCAGTTGGGTATTCGGGATTCACAAATTCGTTAATTTCAAGAATCATTTTCAATTATTCGATTTATTAGATCCTGAATTTTGATGAACTTTTTTTTTAACGATTCATGGAAGAATGAATCGAGGAAAAACCTATGAATGTGCCAGCTACAAGAAAAGACCTCATGATAGTCAATATGGGGCCTCAACACCCATCAATGCATGGTGTTCTTAGACTTATTGTTACTCTGGATGGTGAAGATGTTATTGATTGTGAACCAATATTGGGTTATTTACACAGAGGTATGGAAAAAATTGCGGAAAATCGAACAATTATACAATATCTGCCTTATGTAACACGTTGGGATTATTTAGCTACTATGTTCACAGAAGCAATAACCGTAAATGGACCGGAACAATTGGGAAATATTCAAGTACCTAAAAGAGCCAGCTATATACGAGTAATTATGTTGGAATTAAGTCGCATAGCTTCTCATCTACTATGGCTGGGACCTTTTATGGCAGATATTGGTGCACAAACCCCTTTTTCTATATTTTTAGAGAAAGAGAATTAATATATGATCTATTTGAAGCTGCGACAGGTATGAGAATGATGCATAATTATTTTCGTATTGGAGGAGTAGCGGCTGATCTACCTTATGGTTGGATAGATAAATGTTTTGATTTTTGCAATTATTTTTTAACAAGGGTTATTGAATATCAAAAACTGATTACGCGAAATCCCATTTTTTTAGAACGAGTTGAAGCCGTAGGTGTTGTTGGTAGAGAGGAAGTTATAAATTGGGGGTTATCAGGACCGATGCTTCGGGCTTCCGGAATACAATGGGATCTACGTAAAGTCGATAATTATGAGTGTTACGAGGAATTTGATTGGGAAGTTCAATGGCAAAAAGAAGGAGATTCATTAGCTCGTTATTTAGTTCGAATTGGTGAAATGATGGAATCCATTAAAATTATTCAACAGGCTTTGGAAGGAATTCCAGGTGGGCCATATGAAAATTTAGAAATTCGCTCCTTTGATAGAGAAAAGGAGCCAGAATGGAATGATTTTGAATATCGATTCATTGGTAAAAAATCGTCTCCGACTTTTGAATTGCCCAAACAAGAACTTTATGTGAGAGTTGAGGCCCCCAAGGGGGAATTAGGAATTTTTCTACTAGGAGATCAGAATGGTTTTCCTTGGAGATGGAAAATTCGTCCACCTGGTTTTATCAATTTGCAAATTCTTCCTCAATTAGTTAAAAGAATGAAATTGGCTGATATTATGACAATACTAGGTAGCATAGATATCATTATGGGAGAAGTTGATCGTTGAAATGATAATTGATACAACGGAAGTCCAAGATATAAATTATTTTTCCGGATTGGAATCTTTCAAAGAGGTCTATGGAATTCTATGGATACTTGTACCTATTTTGATTCTTGTATTGGGAATCACAATAAGTGTACTAGCAATTGTATGGTTAGAAAGAGAAATATCTGCAGGGATACAACAGCGTATTGGACCCGAATACGCTGGTCCTTTTGGAATTCTTCAAGCTCTAGCAGACGGAACAAAACTACTATTCAAAGAGAATCTTATTCCATCTAGGGGAGATATTCGTTTATTCAGTATCGGACCATCCATATCAGTAATATCAATTCTAATAAGTTATTCAGTAATTCCCTTTGGCTATAACTTTGTTTTATCTGATTTCAATATCGGTGTTTTTTTATGGATTGCTATTTCGAGTATTGCTCCCATTGGACTTCTTATGTCAGGATATGGGTCAAATAATAAATATTCCTTTTTGGGTGGTCTACGAGCTGCTGCTCAATCGATTAGTTATGAAATACCATTAACTCTATGTGTCTTATCAATATCTCTACGTGCGATTCGTTGAAACCAAAAAAGCTATTCGATGCTATTGCTATGCTCCTCTCTTTATAGTACTATATATAATAGGAAAGGAGTCGAATAAATTAAATAGAAACCTTCATTATCTTAATTTGATTTTTCACAATTCGGATTGAAGAACTAAATTAGATAGTTATATGAGTGAAAAAAAACAGCTTATATTGAATAAAATTTCAGAATACTCTATTACCTATAGTTAACAGATAGTATGATGATTTTAAATGGCAGTAAAAATATTGAGTCTCATTTTCTATGTATAAGAATGAAGTCAAATAAAATAAATTATAAAGAGAAGAGGACATTTAACCCAAGATTGGAGAATATTTTTCATCCTGTTTTGAAGCGGGCTCAAAAGACCAACCTTATTGAGTTTTAGTTATCATTTGTATGATCCTAGATGTTAAAATAAGGGGTTAATAAAAAAAAGAGTGGATGGTTAGAAACACCAAGATACACAAAGGATTAGTAACACAGATTTTGTAAATTATCCAAAAGACAATTTACGCATAATAGAAAAAGAATACTAATTGGGGCTTTAAGTTGGTAGAAAAAATCAAGCAGTACTCCCCATAACTCCGATCCAGAGTATGCTTCCATCCACCGATTAAATAAATTACTATCAGGAACGAAAAAATCCTTTAAAATTTTTTAAGTCCCTTTTTCATAGCACAAACAAAGAAGAATAGGAACGAAAAAAGAAGAAGAAATCATAAACGAAAAGCAGATCTCTTTTTTGTGCTATGATTTCTTATATCCATATTCATATTCATGGAGATCAAATTCACATGATAATTAAGAAACGAATGTGTAATTCTTTTTCGTAATTCAAAATGCCGAGGGTTATGGAGAATTCTAAAAGAGTATTTTATTGAAGAATTCAGTTATTACTCAACAAATTCAAATTTCGATTTTTAAGGGATGAGATCAATTCAGACGTGCCTTATTGTATTTGTATGTTTTATTAAAATGGATTTATCTTTCGTATTTAGTTATTTCTAGAACAGACAGAATTGAATTGGTCTAATTCAGAACCGTTTGATAGATTTAAATCTTCTATATCTTATGGATATGGATATATCACGAGATAAAGAATCGTCCCGGTCCTTAGATTTACTTAAGGCTTTCCAGGAGCCGTATGAGGTGAAAATCTCATGTACGGTTCTGTAATAGAGATGGGAACAGTAATGTTATCACCGACTAGGATTATCTAACAGTTTAAGTACAGTTGATATAGTTGATGCGCAATCAAAATATGGTTTTTGGGGGTGGAATTTGTGGCGTCAACCTATCGGTTTCATTGTTTTTCTAATTTCTTCACTAGCAGAATGTGAAAGATTACCTTTTGATTTACCAGAAGCAGAAGAAGAATTAGTAGCGGGTTATCAAACAGAATATTCGGGTATTCGATTTGGTTTATTTTACGTTGCTTCCTATTTAAACCTTTTAATTTCTTCATTATTTGTAACAGTTCTTTACTTGGGCGGTTCAAATATCTCTATTCCGTACATATTCGTTTCTGAGTTTTTTGAAATCAATAAAACATATGGAGTTTTTGGAACTACAATTGATCTCTTTATTACATTAGCTAAAACTTATTTTTTCTTATTCGTTTCTATCATAACAAGATGGTCTTTGCCTAGGCTAAGAATGGATCAATTATTAAATCTTGGATGGAAATTTCTTTTACCTATTTCTCTCGGTAATCTATTATTAACAACTTCGTCTCAATTGTTTTCACTCTAAAAGATTTATTTTCTATATTCATAACTTGTCTCAAATAAGAGAAAGAAATAAAACAAAAATATTCATAGATATTTACGATATGTTCCTTATGGTAACTGGGTTCATGAATTATGGTCAACAAACAGTCCGAGCTGCAAGGTACATTGGTCAAAGTTTCATTATTATCTTATCTCACGCAAATCGTTTACCTGTAACTATTCAATATCCTTATGAAAAATTAATCACATCGGAACGTTTCCGCGGTCGAATCCATTTTGAATTTGATAAATGCATTGCTTGTGAAGTATGTGTTCGTGTATGTCCTATAGATTTACCCGTTGTTGATTGGAAACTGGAAACTGATATTCGAAAGAAACGATTGCTAAATTACAGTATTGATTTCGGAATCTGTATTTTTTGTGGTAACTGTATTGAGTATTGCCCAACAAATTGTTTATCAATGACTGAAGAATATGAACTTTCAACTTATGATCGTCACGAATTGAACTATAATCAAATTGCTTTGGGCCGTTTACCAATGTCAGTAATTGATGATTATACAATTCGAACAATTCAAATAAAATAAAAAAAGAGAATTTTTTATAATTAAAAATTATTTTTATTCTTAATAAATATAAAATAAATAAATATAAAATAAAAAAGAAAATCAGAATAGTATAGAATAGACTATATATATAACTCTATAAATAATGATAATCTATATATATATTATAGATTATATAGAATATATAAGAGATAAGAGAATAATCAAAATAAAATATTATCAAAATATAATAAAAAAAAAATTTAAGTATATAAATTTTTTTTTCCTGGTCATATCAATACGGTCATGAAATTTCGATTTCTTTGTCTTTTTTTTTTACATATAATGGATTTGCCTGAAACGCTACACGATTTTCTTTTAGTCTTTCTGGGATCGGGTATTATATTAGGAAGTCTAGGAGTAGTATTACTTACCAACCCTATTTTTTCTGCTTTTTCGTTGGGACTGGTTCTTGTTTGTATATCCTTATTATATATTTTATCAAACTCCCATTTTGTAGCTGCATCACAGCTACTTATTTACGTGGGAGCTATTAACATTTTAATCATATTTGCTGTGATGTTCATGAATAGTTCCGAATATTACCAAGATTTTAATCTTTGGACTGTTGGGGATGGAATTACTTTGATAGTTTGTACAAGTATTTTTGTTTCACTAATAACTATTATTTCAGATACTTCATGGTACGGAATTATTTGGACTACAAGACCAAATCAGATTATTGAGCAAGATTTGATAAGTACTAGTCAACAAATTGGAATTCATTTATCAACCGATTTTTTTCTTCCATTTGAACTAATTTCAATAATTCTTTTAGTTGCTTTGATAGGTGCAATTGTTGTAGCTCGCCAGTAAAAAATCTTTATAGAATTAGTAATATAAATCAAGATTTTATTTTTTTTTTTCAATTCTATGTTATGTATAAACTCTTTTTTTTTATTGCCAATATATTCTTTTGTTCCAGACTTGGTATATTCTTTAGTCAATTGAATCTGTTGAATTGTTGTTCATATTGAAATGAATCAAAATTAATAAGGAGTTGGTCAATGATGCTCGAACATGTACTTGTTTTGAGTGCCTATTTATTTTCTATAGGTATCTATGGATTGATCACGAGCCGAAATATGGTTAGAGCCCTTATGTGTCTTGAACTTATACTGAATGCAGTTAATATAAATCTCGTAACTTTTTCTGATTTTTTTGATAATCGCCAATTAAAAGGAAATATTTTTTCAATTTTTGTTATAGCTATTGCAGCCGCTGAAGCAGCTATCGGACTGGCTATTGTTTCCGCAATTGCTCGTAACAGAAAATCAACCCGTATCAATCAATCGAATTTGTTGAATAAATAGCATTAATTAATCATAATTAATAAAAAAATTCAATTCAATCAAATAGTGAGTGTAATATTTATCAATTCAAATTAATATGTATTCTACACAACTTCTGATCATGTTTGCATTGCCTAAATCATAAGAAATCAAAGTATCCTCTTCTATTCCTTATTCTAAATTTATCTAGACATCTTTTTTGATTAACAATTAACAATATTATAACAAATCATTGATTCATCTGGTATATAAATATATGATTCATTTACGAGTTTACTAGATCGATAATTTTCATTTTTTATGTTCAAAAATTACTATAGATACAATGTCACATTCAGTAAAGATTTATGATACATGTATAGGATGTACTCAATGTGTCCGAGCTTGTCCCACAGATGTATTAGAAATGATACCTTGGGATGGATGTAAGGCTAAGCAAATAGCTTCTGCCCCAAGAACAGAGGACTGTGTTGGTTGTAAGAGGTGTGAGTCCGCTTGTCCGACGGATTTCTTAAGTGTTCGGGTTTATTTAGGGCCTGAAACAACTCGAAGTATGGGTCTAGCTTATTGATACGTTTCAAAAAACACCACACGAATACGTTTTTTTACTGGCAAAAACCCGTGCTCAAAAAAATATTTTGTATTTTTTTTTGAGCACGGGCTTTTCTGGCCCAAGTGTATCTTATTTTTATGACGAATTATTTTCCTTGGTTAACAATAGTTGTAGTTTTCCCAATAGCCGCAGGTTCCTTAATTTTCTTATTCCCTCATAGGGGAAATAAGGTAATTAGGTGGTATAGCATTTCTATATGCTTAATCGATCTCCTTCTAACAACCTATGCATTTTGTTATCATTTCCAATTGGATGATCCACTAATTCAACTGACGGAGAATTATAAATGGATCAATTTTTTTGATTTTTACTGGAGATTGGGAATAGATGGACTCTCTATAGGACCTATTTTACTGACGGGATTTATAACTACTTTAGCCACTTTAGCGGCTCAGCCGGTTACTCGAGAATACCAATTATTCTATTTCCTGATGTTAGCAATGTATAGCGGTCAAATCGGACCATTTTCTTCTCGAGACATTTTACTTTTTTTCATCATGTGGGAATTGGAATTAATTCCCGTTTATATACTCTTAGCCATGTGGGGGGGAAAGAAACGTTTGTATTCAGCTACAAAGTTTATTTTGTACACTGCAGGAGGTTCTGTTTTTTTATTAATGGGAATTCTGGGTATCGGTTTATATGGTTCTAATGAACCAACATTAAATTTTGAAACATTAACTAATCAATCGTATCCTGTGGCGCTAGAAATAATATTATATACGGCATTTCTTATTGCTTTTGCTGTCAAATCGCCGATTATACCCTTACATACATGGTTACCGGATACCCACGGAGAGGCACATTACAGCACTTGTATGCTTTTAGCCGGAATCTTATTAAAAATGGGAGCATATGGGTTGGTTCGAATTAATATGGAATTATTTTCCCACGCTCATTCAATATTTTGCCCCTGGTTAATGATATTAGGTTCTATTCAAATAATCTATGCCGCTTCAACATCTTTTGGTCAACGTAATTTAAAAAAAAGAATAGCTTATTCTTCGGTATCTCATATGGGTTTCATAATTCTAGGAATTGGTTCTATAAGTGATACTGGGCTCAACGGGGCCATTTTACAAATAATATCTCATGGATTTATTGGGGCTGCCCTTTTTTTCTTGGCAGGAACTAGTTATGATAGACTACGTCTTCTTTATCTTGACGAAATGGGCGGAATGGCTATCCCAATGCCAAAAATATTCACGATTTTCACTATCTTATCGATGGCTTCTCTTGCATTGCCGGGCATGAGCGGTTTTGTTGCCGAATTGATAGTTTTTTTTGGAATAATTACTAGTCAAAAATATCTTTTCATGATGAAAATACTAATTACTTTTGTAACCGCAATTGGAATGATATTAACTCCTATTTATTTATTATCTATTTTACGGCAGATGTTCTATGGATACAAGTTTTTTAATACACCAAACTCTTATTTTTTTGATTCTGGGCCGAGAGAATTATTTATTTCGATTTCTATCCTTATACCCGTAATAGGTATTGGTATTTATCCAGATTTCATTTTTTCATTCTCGGTTGACAAGGTTGAAGCTATTCTAGCTAATTTTTGATAGAGCATTTTCATGAATAAATGAATAAAAAAGAGAAAAAAACCTTATGAAAAAGAATATTTTTCTGTTAGATTCACTTAACAAAAAAAAATTGAAATTATAATCCAATATGTTTGTTGTTTGTGAGAACCCCTTGAATCATTACATTACTTGATTGAAAGGGTTCTCCACGATTTATGGAAAGTAAATATTTATATGCTTTCCATATTTTTATTTCTCAGGTTCTTTACTCATTGAAAATTAATTAGATGTAAATGAACCATAACTATGTAGTCCTATTCCTAATAGATTGATCCCCAAATAACATATCCAAATTATAAGAAATCCGATAGAGGCCACTATTGAAGAATTTACACCTTCAAATTTTTTAGTTTTTCGAGTATGTAAATAAATAGCGAATATGGTCCAAGTAATAAAAGCCCAAGTTTCCTTTGGATCCCAATTCCAATAGGACCCCCATGCCTCGTTAGCCCATACTGCCCCTGAAAGAATACCTATCGTTAAAAACAGAAAACCCAGACTAATAATACGATAACCCCAACGATCCAATTGTTGAATAAATTGAGACCTATAATAATTTCGAGAAGAATAAAAAGATGTTTTTCGTAAAACATTGTTTCTTTCATTCATATTCATGTATTTTATTTCGACAAAATCAACTGATTTATTTAAAAAATCCAAATTCTTGGTAAAAGCAAGAATTTGGATGGCTTCTTGAAACGTAATGACTAAAATAGCTACTGATAATAATGATCCACATAAAAGAGCTGCATAGGCCAATATCATCATACTTACGTGCATCATTAGCCAATGGGATTGTAGAGCGGGTACTAATATTACAGATTGATGCATTTTGGTTAAAAGACCCGAAGTCGCAAAGCCTTGGGTAAAAATAACACTTGGTGCGATTATTGTACTTAAAAGGTTTTTCTCCTTTTTAAAACACGGAACCATATGAAAAATGGAAAAACCCCATGAAAGAAAGATTAGTGATTCATATAAATCACTAAATGGTAAATGGCCCGAAAAAAACCAACGAGTAATTAACAATCCCGTTACACAGAAAAAAGTTATTATCATGGCTTTTTTGGACAAATCATATAATCCTACAATTTCATTGACTAATAAGGTTATCAAATGAATTGAAATAACAATTGATATGACGGAAAACGATATATGAGTTAATATATGCTCTAAAGTTGAAAATATCATATCTATAATGAAAATAAATATCTATAATGAAAATAAAAAAGGTATGAATACTAGGAATAGAAATAGGGAATTGAATTCATTATAGGACTTCTTCTTTTCAAATTTTAAAAATATAGGATAGGATGCCATGCCGCTACTCGGACTCGAACCGAGATGCTCTAGCACTGCTTCCTAAGAGCAGCGTGTCTACCAATTTCACCATAGCGGCTTACTCGAAATCATAATAACCAACTCTTTAGTCAATCGTCGAGATTGAAAGAATCGCTTAAAGTGCACTATTTATTTAGTACATTTCTTTACTAAACATTTAGTATAAATTGATAATAACAAGTAAATTTAAAATTTGTATTTATTCGAATATCAAAAATATGAAAAAAATTAGATTCTATATATTTAGAATCTATTATATATATAGAATCTAATTCTATATATATAATAGATTCTAAATATATGTTCCATATTCTATACTAGTATTAGTATAAAATGAGTATTTAAAGAATACTCTTTGAATCGAGCTAATTTATATTATTCCAATCCAACATTTTTATTTTATTTGTTACAAATTTTGATTTACCTGTAAAAATGGATTGAGCTAATGAAAAGGCTTTCAATGCTGTCCAATATCCCTTTTTTTTCCAAAAATTTTTACGAATATTTTTTTTTGATATAGAAGTGCGCTTTTTTGGAACTGCCATACAATTAGGATAGTTTTTTTATTACTATAGTTCGATGTGAAAGACATTTGTTCTGTAAATGAAAACGAATTATTCTGTAATTAGCCGTATGTCTTATTTATCTTAATTCCCTCTTTCTTTTTTTCTATCTAAAGTAAAACCATTGAATATTATAAATCTTTTCCAAATATTTCATAGATAATAGATCTATATCTATGGATCTCTTTTTATTGTAATGTAAAAGAATCAATTAGTTCAAAAAGAAACTAATTTATATTGTTTTTATAATTTATATCAAAATAAACAAATGTTCTTCGTTTTGGTGTAATGATTTATCCCCACCCTCACTCTATATATCAAAATTTTGATTTTATTTATTATTATTTAATTTCATTATTATTTATTAAGAGTCATTTTTCTTAATATATATATATATAAATGACAAACATAGTTATTTATATTACTTATAATTAATTAATTAATATTAC
>NC_053045.1:12650000-12652500 GCF_003473485.1 Medicago truncatula
CAAGAAAGCCGAAGTATATATTTTATTCGATACAAACTTTTTTTTTTGAGGATCCATTGTAATAATGAGAAAGATTTCTGCATATTCGCAAAAATCGGTCAATAATATCAAAATCGGATGAATCGGCCCAGACCGGCTTACTAATAGGATGCCCTAATACATTACAAAATTTCGCTTTAGCCAACGATCTAATCAGAGGAATAATTGGAACTATTATATCGAGTTTTTTGTTAAAAATTTCGATTAAAAATGTATTTTGCAGCATTTGACTCCGTACCACTGAACGATTTACCCGCACATTTAAAAAATAGCCTAAAAGCTGAAATGAATGTTCGGATAATTGGTTTATATTCATCGTTCTTGGTTGAGACCAAACATAAAAAAAACCTTGCCATAAATGAATAAAATAATGTTTCCATTTATTCATCAAAAAAGGCGAATTCTTTGAAGCCAGAATGTATTTTCCTTGATATCTAACATAATGAATGAGAGGATCCTTGAAGAATGTTAAAGTATACGAAAAATCCTTAGCAAAAACTTCTACAAGATGTTCTCTTTTTGCATAACAAAAAATTCGTTCAAAAAAAACGTTAAAAGATTTTAATCGTAAATGAGAGGATTTATTACGTAGAAAAAGGAAGATAGATTCATATTCACATACATAAAAATTATAGAGGAACAAGAATAATCTCGGATTACTTTTTGAAAAAGTAGAAATCGAGTTTTTGGTAGTAATAAAACTATTCCAATTACTAAAATTATAAAGAAACAATCGTAATAAATGAAAAAAAGGGGCATCTTTCACCCAGTATCGAAGGATTTGAACTAAAATTTCCAGATGGATAGGATATGGTATTCGTATATCTGACACATAATTGAAATATGTAAATTTATCCTCCAAAAAGGGAAAAATGGAATGAATTGATCTCAAATTTTTATAAGATTTTATGATTTCTGCCTCCTCTAAGGAAGAGCTTAATTCTAGGAAAAATGGAATTTCCACCACGATGGCAAAACCCTCTGATATTATTTGAGAATAAAAATTATTATTATAGCCCCAAAATGGATTTTTGTTAGAATCATTAGCCGAAATGATTAAATGATTCTGTTGATACATTCGAGTAATTAAACGTTTTACAATTAGTAAACTATATTTACTGTCAGAACCTACATTTTCCAGAAAAACGGATCTATTAAAATTATGACTATAAGCAAGTCCATAAATATACTCCCGAAAAATAAGTGGGTATAGGAAGTCCTGTTGGCGAGATCTAGCTCGTTCTAAATATACTTGATATTCCTTCATTTTAGAAATTCTATTTGGTCAAAGGATCAGAGATTCATTGGATTATCAAATGATACATAGTGCGATACAGTCAAAACAAGGTATTCTATATATATATTAGAATTGAAAAAAAAAATATATATATGAATAGATACCTAGAAAACAAGTTAAAACCCATTAATGGACTATCTCCGCTCGCTTGTTCCATCTAATTGTTCTAGGACAACAAGCTAGTTAGAAATCCTTTATTTTTTGGACCAATCGCTCTTTTGATTTTGGAAAAAAATATCTTTATCAATATACTCTTTCTTCTACACATTTATTGCTACCCCATAACATAATGGAGAATAGCTAATAATTAGGACTCATAACAAAAATCCTTAATCCATTCGTTGGAAAAACTTTTTCCACAGCAAGCACTAATCCTTTTTTAACGTATAATTAGATGTGGTAATCATTCAAATAAAAAATGAAAGCTCGTTGCTTTTTGTTTCCCTATAATTGGAGCATCTAAGCTCTATCCTTTTATTAATTAAACCCAACTGAATTCATTTGTTCCGAGCCAACAATTCAAACGAAAATTTGGGCCGGGTCCAATAAAAATTTTTAGAATTCACCATTGATACGACATGCTGCTTTTTCCATTCATTCCTTTCTGGATCAGTCGTGGTCTTACAAACCCTACCGATGGTATGGATGAACCAATTAGTTCATAGAAATGTGTAAAAAATGGAGTCGCACTTAAAAGCCGAGTACTCTACCATTGAGTTAGCAACCCTAAAAAAAAAAATAGAAGGATGTGTATATCCAATCGAAATAAAAAAAAGATAGAATTCTTTCATATTAAAAAAAGGTTGCATATTACATTAAATTACAATGAAAAAACTTCTTGTTTGATACAAACTAAATACAACAATCCATTATTTGTATTTGACGAAGTAAAAATAAATCTATGTAACATGAGTCAATCCATCCTTTTATTCACGATCGTATTATATTTGTTTGATACACTGTTGTCAATGTTGAAAAAAAAAAAAAATACAATAGAGAAAACAAATATAAAAATATTTCTATTCTAATTTTTTTTTTTTAATCTAACTTATTTCTATTTAATTCATTCATTCTATTATATTATGATATTCAATTAGAATGCTATAATTATTAATTAGACTATATCTATTCCAAATCAAAAAATAGAAATGAAATAGAAAAAAT
>NC_053045.1:12655000-12685000 GCF_003473485.1 Medicago truncatula
AATTAACGTAACTTGTGAAGTACAGCAATTATTAGGAAATAATAGAGTTAGAGCTGTAGCTATGAGTGCTACAGATGGTCTAAAGAGAGGAATGGTTGTGATTAACACGGGAGCTCCCCTAAGTGTTCCAGTCGGCGGAGCAACCCTAGGTCGAATTTTCAACGTGCTTGGAGAGCCTATTGATAATTTAGGTCCTGTAGATACTGGGACAACCTCTCCTATTCATAGATCCGCGCCTGCCTTTATACAGTTAGATACAAAATTATCCATTTTTGAAACAGGAATTAAAGTTGTAGATCTTTTAGCTCCTTATCGCCGTGGCGGAAAAATAGGACTTTTCGGTGGAGCTGGGGTAGGTAAAACAGTACTGATTATGGAATTGATCAATAACATTGCCAAAGCTCATGGAGGTGTATCCGTATTTGGCGGAGTAGGTGAGCGTACTCGTGAGGGAAATGATCTTTATATGGAAATGAAAGAATCCGGAGTAATTAATGAAAAAAATATTGCGGAATCAAAAGTAGCTCTAGTCTACGGGCAAATGAATGAACCGCCCGGAGCTCGTATGAGAGTTGGTTTAACTGCCCTAACTATGGCAGAATATTTCCGAGATGTCAATGAACAGGACGTCCTTCTATTTATCGACAATATCTTCCGTTTTGTCCAAGCCGGATCCGAAGTATCTGCCCTATTGGGCCGAATGCCTTCCGCTGTGGGTTATCAACCCACCCTGGGTACTGAAATGGGTACTTTACAAGAACGAATTACTTCTACCAAAGAAGGGTCTATAACTTCTATTCAAGCAGTTTATGTACCTGCAGACGATTTGACCGATCCTGCTCCTGCCACGACATTTGCACATTTGGATGCTACTACTGTACTATCAAGAGGATTAGCTTCCAAAGGTATCTATCCAGCAGTCGATCCTTTAGATTCAACGTCAACCATGCTCCAACCTCGGATCGTTGGTGAAGAACATTATGAAACTGCGCAAAGGGTTAAACAAACGTTACAACGTTACAAAGAACTTCAGGACATTATAGCTATTCTTGGGTTGGACGAATTATCCGAAGAGGATCGTTTAACCGTAGCAAGAGCACGAAAAATTGAACGTTTCTTATCCCAACCTTTTTTCGTAGCAGAAGTATTTACAGGTTCCCCAGGGAAATATGTTGGTCTAGCAGAAACAATTAGAGGGTTTAAATTGATTCTTTCTGGAGAATTAGATAGTCTTCCTGAACAAGCCTTTTATTTGGTGGGTAATATCGATGAAGCTACTGCGAAGGCTGCGAACTTGTAAATGGAGAACAAATTCAAGAAATGACTTTAAATCTTTGTGTACTGACCCCCAATCGAACTGTTTGGGATTCAGAAGTGAAGGAAATTATTTTATCTACTAATAGTGGACAAATTGGGGTATTAAAAAATCATGCGCCTATTGCCACAGCTTTAGATATAGGTATTTTGAAAATACGCCTTAACAATAACAACCGACAATGGGTAACGATGGCTCTGATGGGCGGTTTTGCTAGAATAGGAAATAATGAGATCACTATTTTAGTAAATGATGCGGAAAAGAGTATTGACATTGATCCACAAGAAGCACAACAAACTCTAAAAATAGCAGAAGCTAACTTGAATAAGGCTGAAGGGAAAAGACAAAAAATTGAGGCAAATCTAGCTCTCCGACGAGCTAGGACACGAGTAGAGGCTATCAATAGGATCTCGTAACAAGTTGGTTCAGCAAAATAATTAAAAATAGAAAAAGATAGAAAATTACAATAAAAAAAGATGAGTAGAAAAACTTATTAGATACCGGAATCAATGGTATCTAATACGTTCTATCTATACCTTACCTACTATTGGATTTGAACCAATGACTCCTGCCGTATGAAAGCAATACTCTAACCACTGAGTTAAGTAGGTCGTTTATCATCCTAAATAAAAAAAGTACCCATCTATCAGATCAATGGATTATAAATGTTATATTACTTATAAACAATACCAACGCACTATCAATCAAAGAGATTCGATCATGTAATATTAATCTTGACAAGAATTTATTTATCGAATAAAATATGTATCAAAAGCACAAGGGCTATAGCTCAGTTGGTAGAGCACCTCGTTTACACACGCGCCAATGTTTTTTTTTCATAGGAGTCCATCATGTAATTAAAAGAGTTGATCTTATTGAGAAATCCATGTCTTACTCCAGGAATAAAATAAGAGAACAATAGCCTGACAAAGGATTTAGACGTCAAATAAAATCCATAATGGATTTGAGATATTGATAAGGTGAATACTTAATCTATTCAATGCTAGGCAAATGAGTCTAGGGACCTCAAAAAAATTCTCTTTTCTTCCTATCTTATGAACTTTAAGGTGTATGAAGTTTCATTTCCTATTTGATATTTTTATTTAAGTGGGTTGATAGAGAGTCCATTTAACTTTAGTTGATCCAGGCCAAAAGCAGACCTACGTCAGGATAACCTTCTTCTTTGAAAAACTTTGGTAGTGCTCTTAGATTAAAATCTAAAAAAAAATAAATCAGAGCACAGGGAATCATTTCCTTTTTCTTTGTGTAAAGAAAAAAGATGGTAGACTAATTGATATTTCTATCAGTTAATGAAAAAGCCCAATGCAAAAAAAAATGCACGTTGGGTTTTTAAAACAATTCAAATCATTTTGATAATAATAGTTTGATCTGTTTTACCGAGAAGGTCTACGGTTCGAGTCCGTATAGCCCTAATATTGCTACCTATACTACTCAGATTTATAGATAGTAGATACTTATATAATAGTAGATATAATAGTCGATATATTTGATATAGTACTATATAGTATTTAGTACTATATACTATTAATTATATTAATAGTATATGGAATACTAAATACTCCATACTTGTAATATTACTAGTTTAAATATACTATATTTTTAGTTAATTAGTATTATTAAAAATGAATCAATTTCTATTTGAATAGATTAATATTGGATAGAATAATATTTCTATTAGTATACTCAGATACTAGTATGAATTTGATCCGAAATAATGTAAATTTAATAAAATAAAAAGCATTTCTATTTAGTATTTAGATTAATTTTCATTAATCTAATAATTTGAAAATTTCAATTCAAATCGACTAAGAATTAATAAGAATCCGGTATATTTTTCACATTCATAGGAGTACATTTATGTTTTTGCTTTATGAATATGATATTTTTTGGACATTTCTAATAATATCGATCTTTATTCCTATTTTGGCATTTCTGATTTCTGGAATTTTAGCTCCAATTAGAAAAGGGCCAGAAAAACTTTCTAGTTATGAATCTGGGATAGAACCGATGGGCGATGCTTGGTTACAATTTCAAATCCGTTATTATATGTTTGCTCTAGTTTTTGTTGTTTTTGATGTTGAAACAGTCTTTCTTTACCCATGGGCAATGAGTTTTGATGTATTGGGGGTATCCGTATTTATAGAAGCTTTCATCTTCGTCCTTATCCTAATTGTTGGTTTAGTTTATGCATGGCGGAAGGGAGCATTAGAATGGTCTTAATTCTTGAATATTTAGACAATTAAACAAAACATTGAGACAGTTATGAATTCCATTGAGTTTCCCTTACTTGATCAAAAAACCAAAAATTCGGTTATTTCTACTACATTAAATGATCTTTCAAATTGGTCAAGACTATCCAGTTTATGGCCACTTCTCTATGGTACTAGTTGTTGCTTCATTGAATTTGCTTCATTAATAGGATCACGATTTGACTTTGATCGTTATGGACTGGTACCACGGTCGAGTCCTAGGCAGGCAGACCTTATTTTAACAGCGGGCACCGTAACTATGAAAATGGCTCCTTCTTTAGTTCGATTATATGAGCAAATGCCCGAACCAAAATATGTTATTGCTATGGGAGCCTGTACAATTACAGGAGGGATGTTCAGTACCGATTCTTATAGTACTGTTCGGGGCGTGGATAAACTAATTCCTGTGGATGTCTATTTGCCAGGCTGTCCACCTAAACCGGAAGCCGTTATAGATGCTATAACAAAACTTCGTAAGAAAATATCTCGAGAAATCTATGAAGATCTAATTTGTTATCAACGAGAGAATAGGTGTTTTACTACGAACCACAAATTTCATCTTGGACGCAGTACTCATACCGGCAATTATAATCAAGGATTATTTTATCAACCATCATCTATTTCAGAGATAACCTCTGACACATTTTTCAAATATAAAAAAGTTAAGTATCCTCCGACAAACGAAAAAGTGAATTAAACAGGATCCTTTTGTACAAAATACAATAAGAAATAGCAAGCAAGTCAATCTTCAAAAATTTCATTCTAATACCAAACTTATATAAAAAAAAGCAGGAGAAGTAAAAAAAATGCAGGGTCATCTGTCTGCTTGGCTAGTCAAACACGGAATAGTTCATAGATCTTTGGGTTTTGATTACCAAGGAATAGAGACTTTACAAATAAAGCCCGAGGATTGGCATTCGATTGCTGTTATTTTATATGTATATGGTTACAATTATCTACGTTCCCAATGTGCCTATGATGTAGCACCAGGAGGACTATTAGCTAGTGTCTATCATCTTACGAGAATAGAGTATAGTCTAGATCAACCCGAAGAGGTATGCATAAAAGTATTTGTCCCAAGGCAAAATCCGAGAATTCCTTCTATTTTCTGGGTTTGGAAAAGTGCTGATTTTCAAGAAAGGGAATCTTATGATATGTTAGGAATCTCTTATGATAATCATCCGCGTCTGAAACGTATTTTAATGCCCGAAAGTTGGATAGGATGGCCTTTGCGTAAAGATTATATCGCCCCCAATTTTTATGAAATACAGGATGCTCACTAAATGATAAAAATAAGAAAGTAATCAGCACTTCGACAACCCCAGATATTCAAGAAATATCTGTATGTACATTTTCTTTTTGTTATAGATTGGACAGAATAATAGAGGTTTCATTCATATCTTATTATGGATGGGATAAATAACAAAATGGATAAATAAAAAAGACAATAATATAGGGATTCATTGAGATTCTAAAATTGGATGGAACGATACTTAATTTAGGGTGAGCCAATAGGATGAACTGAAAAAGTTCTGTATCATTAACTATGTAAGATGTACAGCAACATCAATTAGATATCCGGCTACGAAAAAGAAAAAGTAGGATCAAAGAAAATAAAAAGAAATGGACCGAATTTTTTTATATTGTTGAAATATTAACATTCTTTTTGGAGCGCAGAAAAAATCGAAACAAAATGGAATCATTCATTTTCAGACTCACTTTCTATACCTAGAATATACATCTATTCATTCTTTAGCTAGAAAGAGTATATCTCCGTACGCCTAGATAAATTATGTATCTATTCCCAAATTTATTAAAATTTGGGAATAGATACTCATAGAAATGAATCGCCGGGAACCAGATTTGAACTGGTGACACGAGGATTTTCAGTCCTCTGCTCTACCAGCTGAGCTATCCCGACCATTCTTGACACACCACCCTAATTTTAGGAAATTACTTGAGTCTATGTCAACTAAATAAAAAAAAAAAGGGATATAGGATAAAAAATTAGCGAATTAAATGGGCTTTTGGGGATAGAGGGACTTGAACCCTCACGATTTCTAAAGTCGACGGATTTTCCTCTTACTAAAAATTTCATTGATGTCGGTATTGACATGTAGAATGGGACTCTATCTTTATTCTCGTCTGATTAATCAGTTATTCAAAAGATCCATCAGACTATGGTGGAGTGACTGATTTGATCAATCAAGATTATTCTATTGAAAGAGTAAATGTTGTCAACTCCATTTGTTAGAACAGCTTCCATTGAGTCTCTGCACCTATCCTTTTTTGATTTTCACTTTCTAAACTTTTATTTATTTGTTTTCGGAAAGAAGGATTTGGCTCAGGATTGCCCATTTTTAATTCCAGGGTTTCTCTGAATTTGAAAGTTTTCACCTGGTAAGTTTCCATACCAAGGCTCAATCCAATTAAGTCCGTAGCGTCTACCAATTTCGCCATATCCCCCGTTTTTTTATTTGAGATTGATATCATATCTCATTAGGATGTTTTTTCATTTGTATTATGAGAATTATATGATGGAACTGTTCAATTTATTAGAAACCTACTCCCATTTTTGGAAAAATTTCCTTCTATTTGTTTGATTGATTTTCTTTCATCTATATCTGATATCAGATACCCATATTTAGTCGAATCAGAAATGATTCTATTATCTGTGTATTCGCAATTCAATATACAGAGATATATACTACATTTATCTCTATTTTAGATGTCCCTCCTTCTTTGATTTTTTGAGAGTATTTAGAATACTCTAACGTTCGATTCTTTTTTTGCTTAGAGGAGACAGATACAGACCTTATAATAACAAAACGAAAATCAAAAATCTATTTATTAATTTAAAATTTGACATTCATTTAGAAATTCAATAGAAATATCAAATTTCTATTTACTTATCCAATTTCTATCGATACATTCTTTTTTATCTACATTATACATAGTTCATCTTAATGCATACGAATTTTGTAATATAAATTACTGTTTACTGTAATCTAATTAGTCATTATTTTATTTAAAATTCTAAAAAACTATTTAAAATATAAATTTTAATTTTAAGATAGTATTCTATATACTCTTTACTATTTTCTATATCTATATTTATTTATATATATATAGAATTTTTATATAGAATTTTATTTTAAGGTATTCTAATTGTAGAATATTAAAGAATATATAAAGAATATATATAGAAACAAATAATCTTCCTATCTAATAATCAGGATATCGGGATAAATACATATCTATATTTAGATATTTATATAGATTAGATGAAAATATGAATTCTATTTATTATTTATTCTTGAAATATTAAAATAATCGAAATAAAGAAGCAAAAATATTCAAAACAAAAAAGAGAATTTGACTATACGAATTAAAATGACGATATTGTTTTATTGATAAAAATTATTTGATAAATCGATCAAAATAGTATTCTATTTAACTATTAATTAATTAACTCTTAATTAAAATTCTTATCTTAAAATTATTATTATTTTTATGATATGATATATACTAAAATATCAAATAAATAATAACTATTGGATATTTTCGATTTTTTCTATGTTTGTATTTATTTGATTATGATATAGTAATTTGGTTATGAAGAGCTAATATAAAACAATTAATAACTAAGATCCCGGTAGTTTAGGAAATAATTCCGATAAATCCACAATTTGTGTTATGAGAGCCCGCTTAGCTCAGAGGTTAGAGCATCGCATTTGTAATGCGATGGTCATCGGTTCGATTCCGATAGCCGGCTTTTTTTCTCTATTTGTTTTCATTTTTGACATAAGGTATAATCTCTTTTTATTTTTATTTTAGGAAAAAAATGGGAGTTCTATTTCTCTAGAACAAATCAAGAAAATAACCTCCTTTTTTTATTTTCTATTTATTTAGATAGATATACAATAGAATAAAATTCGGATACTGATCGAATCTTTCCAGTTCTTTTTTGTAGTATACTATTTATAGTAAAATACTTTAAGTAGATTTCGTTTGATTTATCATTTTTGTTATTTAGTTTAGTTTTAATTTAGCTTTATGAGATTTTCCATTTTAAATTAAAAAGGAGTGTTTATGTCACGTTACAGAGGGCCTCGTTTCAAAAAAATACGTCGTCTGGGGGCTTTACCAGGACTAACTAGTAAAGGGCCTACAGTTGGAAGCGAACTTAAAAACCAATCGCGCTCGAGTAAAAAGTCTCAATATCGTATTCGTTTAGAAGAAAAACAAAAATTGCGTTTTCATTATGGTCTTACAGAACGACAATTGCTTAAATACGTTCGTATCGCTGGAAAAGCGAAAGGTTCAACCGGTCAAGTTTTACTACAATTACTTGAAATGCGTTTGGATAACATACTTTTTCGATTGGGTATGGCTTCGACTATTCCTCAAGCCCGTCAATTAGTTAACCACAGACATGTTTTAGTTAATGGTCGTATAGTAGATATACCAAGTTATCGTTGCAAACCCGAAGATATTATTACAGCGAAGGATGAACAAAAATCTAGAACTCTGATTCAAAATTCTCTTGAATCAGCCCCCCGCGAAAAATTGCCAATCCATTTGACTCTTGATCCATTCCAATATAAAGGATTAGTCAATCAAATAATAGATAGTAAATGGGTTGGTTTGAAAATTAATGAATTGCTGGTTGTAGAATATTATTCTCGTCAGACTTAAACCTAATTAAAATAAGAATAATTTTGATCCGAGGATTTCCCCCCATTCATGTATAGACGTGGGTGGGTATAGGAAATTTGTTATTCCTTGCCCACTTTATTCCACGATTTTTTTTATTACAGAAAACAGAAATAAATTAGGAATAGAGAATCCACATCAAAGTTGGAATAATGATATCTATTTGCAAACATTGAGGTCAGTAACATTGATGAACTTGATAAGGGTGCGGAAAGAGAGGGATTCGAACCCTCGGTAAACAAAAAGCCTACATAGCAGTTCCAGTGCTACGCCTTCAACCACTCGGCCATCTCTCCTACATAATGATTATGTCCCTCGAGTGAATAGTGAGGCATAGATATTCCATTTGGGTAGGCGCACATAATCAATTGAAACGAACAAAAAAAAACTTACTTCGAGGCCTGCCGTAGGATAAAATTATTTGATTAATAAGTCCATTTTTACGTTATTTCGTACTGTATTGTACAATTCCTTTGTTTGGGGGATTCTTTTATCACGCGATAAAAAATGAAATTTTAGAATGGATTGCTACCTATGACTAGATCTCGGATAAATGGAAATTTTATTGATAAGACCTTTACCATTGTAGCCAATATCTTATTACGAATAATTCCGACAACTTCTGGAGAAAAAGAGGCATTCACTTATTACAGAGATGGTGCGATTTGATTCTTTTTTTTTTTTTTACCGATCTCAGTCTAGAGAAAGAAAAAAATTTTGAAAAAAAAAACCTACGCTTGCTGAAGGTGAAGTTTGGAAATAAAACAATTAATCCCTTCTGTCGTGTATTTCCGATTAATGCAGCCTCATATGCTTCAATTTTAGGTTTATAGTATTAAGCGAAAGGTTATACCTATACCTATGGGGTTAGGTTAATCCTACTCCACTAGTACCAATAGGCGGCATGGGGGAAGAAGCACTACGCTTAGGAATCAACAACACTAGAAAACTTTGTAAAAAAAAATAAATCCTTCCTTTCTTATGGGGATCGGGACTAACTAGAATGGTTGGGACAATAAACATCCATCTCGTTCGTATTTTGGATACCCATATAACCATCGAAGACTGTTGAAGTGACTAATTCCGGGAAATTTAGCAGCGTTGAGGACAAAGAAATTGTTGAAGTGACTATTTATCCAGTAATAACATACTTGATGTTAATAAAAGATCCTTTACAGGAAGGTTGGCTAGAGATTTCGTGTAAAAATACTAGTCCCGCTAAGTTGATAATGAGAATATTGCAATCTTTTTGGATTTGATTCCATGGATGTTTATCATTATACACATAAAGGAGGAGCCGTATGAGATGAAAATCTCACGTACGGTTCTGGAACGGAGATTCTTTGAACCGAATGACGACCGTAACGGATGTCGGCTCAATCTGAAGGAAATTATGCGGAAGCTTTACAGAATTATTATGAGGCTATGCGACTGGAAATTGATCCCTATGATCGAAGTTATATACTTTATAACATAGGCCTTATACACACAAGTAACGGAGAACATACGAAAGCTTTGGAATACTATTTTAGGGCACTCGAACGAAACCCTTTCTTACCTCAAGCTTTTAACAATATGGCCGTGATCTGTCATTACGTGCGACTATCTCCACTATAGAAAAAAAGAAAAGAACGAACAACTCCACTAATACTAATAAAAAAATAAATACTAGACAAAAAAAATGGGCTTTCTACATATATATATCGTTCGAAACAACGATTTTTATGAGCTGTAGCAAAGAAAGAAACTTCATAGAAGTCAAAATATGAAGAAATAGAATATATACGCCTAGATACTTTTTTTCTATGGATAAAAGATCTAATTGATAGAGGAAGCACCGTAAAGATCAATTAACAAGGTTTTTGGCCGATACAACAAGAACTGCTTACTTATATGATGATAGATTAGGAATCTACTTATGTAATAAAGTGGATCCCCTAAGGTTGTGAGCAGCGGTGTAGTATCAGATCCCAAAGATAGTAAGTCTTTTCTTATGAAGAAAAGTCTTTCTCAAAGATTCTATAGAAATTGATATATCATATATGAAAGTATATGATATATGAAATCGAGATAGTTACCTTTCAGAAAATTTCAATAAGAACGAGCATTAGTGTTAATGTCGATACTTTATTCTTCGGAAGGTAGGAAAAAAGATAAAACTAAAAACAAAGGATTAAATTCGTAATCCAAATTCAAGTTTGAAACTCATGTAATTAACCTCTTTTCTTGTTCTTAACTCCAGAAAAAATGGAAGATAAAAAGAATTGACTGTTGAGCCGTATGAGTCAGGAAACTCTCAAGTACGGTTCTAAGGGAAGGAATTTACTCACCTATTCCGACCGCGGAGAACAGGCCATTCGACAGGGAGATTCTGAAATTGCGGAATCTTGGTTTGATCAAGCCGCTGAATATTGGAAACAAGCTATAGCCCTTACCCCTGGGAATTATATTGAAGCACAGAATTGGTTGAAGATCACAGGGCGTTTTGAATAAGAACACTCTGTTTATTATTTTCTTTTTTTTATTCTAATATTCTATATTTTCTATAATTTTTCTATAATTCTCTTTATATTCTATTCTCTATTCTCTATAGAGAATAGAATATAAAGAGAATACGGATCATTCATTTTCTAAATATAAAGCAACAAACAATCAAAAGATTTTCTTATATCCCTTCTAAAATAGTTCTATTTCATCTGATATTTCGTTATGTTCCTTAGTAATGCTAATATAACTGCTCACGTGATTTGAAATAAAGTACCTAAGAATATCTTCTCTGTAAGATATGCAAGAAAGACAAAAAATTTCATTTGTTCCATCTAGGAATCTCTAAGTGAAATATGAATAGACTAGGTTGCACAAAAAATTCTTTAACTTCATTAAATTCAAAGTTCAGAAAAGGTTTTAGAATTAAAAAAAAGGGTCCGTTGAGCGCCTTACTACTATGTCATAATAGATCCGAACACTTGCCCCGGATTAACTTCCGGATCATAATTGTTCTAGTGAATAACTAAAGAAAATATAGAATAAATAGATGGGAGATAGAAGAGAAAGTTATTCAATATAAACATCTCTCATAAGTTCACTAATTATGTTTTATGTTGGCGGGTCTCTTTGTATGTGTTGTCCGGAAAGAGGAGGACTCAATGATTATTCGTTCGCCGGAACCAAAAGTCAAAATTTTGGTAGATCCAGAAGTCAAAATTTTGGTAGATAGGGATCCCATAAAAACTTCTTTCGAGCAATGGGCAAAGCCTGGTCATTTCTCAAGAACAATAGCTAAGGGACCTGATACTACTACTTGGATCTGGAACCTACATGCTGATGCTCATGATTTCGATAGCCATACTAGTGATTTAGAGGAGATTTCCCGAAAAGTATTTAGTGCTCATTTCGGCCAACTCTCCATTATCTTTCTTTGGCTGAGTGGCATGTATTTCCATGGTGCTCGTTTTTCCAATTATGAAGCATGGCTAAATGATCCTACTCACATTCGACCTAGTGCCCAGGTGGTTTGGCCAATAGTAGGCCAAGAAATATTGAATGGTGATGTAGGCGGAGGTTTCCGCGGAATACAAATAACTTCTGGTTTTTTTCAGATTTGGCGAGCATCTGGAATAACTAATGAATTACAACTCTATTGTACTGCAATTGGTGCATTGGTCTTTGCAGCCTTAATGCTTTTTGCTGGTTGGTTTCATTATCACAAAGCTGCTCCAAAATTGGCTTGGTTCCAAGATGTAGAATCCATGTTGAATCACCATTTGGCAGGGCTACTAGGACTTGGGTCTCTTTCTTGGGCGGGGCATCAAGTACATGTATCTTTACCAATTAACCAATTTCTAAATGCTGGAGTAGATCCCAAAGAGATCCCACTTCCTCATGAATTTATCTTGAATCGGGATCTTTTGGCTCAACTTTATCCAAGTTTTGCCGAAGGAGCAACCCCATTTTTTACCTTGAATTGGTCAAAATACGCGGACTTTCTAACTTTTCGTGGAGGATTAGATCCACTAACTGGGGGTCTATGGCTGACCGATATTGCACATCATCATTTAGCTATTGCAATTCTTTTTCTCATTGCCGGTCATATGTATAGAACTAATTGGGGTATTGGTCATGGTATAAGAGATATTTTAGAGGCCCATAAAGGTCCATTTACAGGCCAAGGTCATAAAGGTCTATATGAGATCCTAACAACGTCATGGCATGCTCAATTATCTATTAACCTAGCTATGTTAGGCTCTTTGACCATTATTGTAGCTCACCATATGTATGCTATGCCTCCTTATCCATACCTAGCTACTGACTATGGGACACAACTGTCATTGTTCACACATCACATGTGGATTGGGGGATTTCTCATAGTTGGTGCTGCTGCACATGCAGCCATTTTTATGGTAAGAGACTATGATCCAACTACTCGATACAACGATCTATTAGATCGTATTCTTAGACATCGCGATGCAATCATATCACATCTCAACTGGGTGTGTATATTTTTAGGCTTTCACAGTTTTGGTTTGTATATTCATAATGATACCATGAGTGCTTTAGGGCGCCCTCAAGATATGTTTTCTGATACCGCTATACAATTACAACCAGTCTTTGCTCAATGGATACAAAATACCCACGCTTTAGCACCTGGTACAACGGCCCCTGGTGCAACAGCAAGCACCAGTTTGACTTGGGGCGGTGGTGATTTAGTGGCAGTGGGCGGCAAAGTAGCTTTGTTACCTATTCCATTAGGAACTGCAGATTTTTTGGTACATCATATTCATGCATTTACAATTCACGTGACGGTATTGATACTCCTAAAAGGAGTTCTATTTGCTCGTAGCTCACGATTGATACCGGATAAAGCAAATCTTGGTTTTCGGTTCCCTTGTGATGGACCTGGAAGAGGGGGGACATGCCAAGTATCCGCTTGGGATCACGTCTTCTTAGGATTATTTTGGATGTACAATTCAATTTCTGTAGTAATATTCCATTTCAGTTGGAAAATGCAGTCCGATGTTTGGGGTAGTATAAACGATCAAGGAGTAGTAACTCATATCACAGGAGGAAACTTTGCGCAGAGTTCGATTACCATTAATGGGTGGCTCCGCGATTTCTTATGGGCGCAGGCATCCCAGGTAATTCAGTCTTATGGTTCCTCATTATCTGCATATGGTCTTTTTTTCTTAGGTGCCCATTTTGTATGGGCTTTTAGTTTAATGTTTCTATTCAGCGGGCGTGGTTATTGGCAAGAACTTATTGAATCCATCGTTTGGGCTCATAATAAATTAAAAGTTGCTCCTGCTACTCAGCCTAGAGCCTTGAGCATTGTACAGGGACGTGCTGTAGGAGTAACCCATTACCTTCTGGGTGGAATTGCCACAACGTGGGCATTCTTCTTAGCAAGAATTATTGCAGTAGGATAATGGCTAGGAGGATTTGAAAAGCATTATGGCATTAAGATTTCCAAGGTTTAGCCAAGGCTTAGCTCAGGACCCCACTACTCGTCGTATTTGGTTTGGTATTGCTACCGCACATGACTTCGAAAGTCATGATGATATTACTGAGGAACGTCTTTATCAGAATATTTTTGCTTCTCATTTCGGACAATTAGCAATAATTTTTCTGTGGACTTCCGGGAATCTCTTTCATGTAGCTTGGCAAGGAAATTTTGAGGCATGGGTACAGGATCCTTTACATGTAAGACCTATTGCTCATGCAATTTGGGATCCCCATTTTGGTCAACCGGCTGTAGAAGCTTTTACTCGAGGGGGTGCTCTTGGCCCAGTGAATATCGCCTATTCCGGTGTTTATCAGTGGTGGTATACAATCGGTTTACGTACTAATGAAGATCTTTATACTGGAGCTCTTTTTCTATTATTTCTTTCTGTCATATCCTTACTAGCGGGCTGGTTACACCTACAACCGAAATGGAAACCGAGCGTTTCGTGGTTTAAAAATGCCGAATCCCGCCTCAATCATCATTTGTCAGGACTATTTGGAGTCAGTTCCTTAGCTTGGGCAGGGCATTTAGTTCATGTTGCTATTCCAGGATCCAGAGGAGAATATGTTCGATGGAATAATTTCTTAAGTGTATTACCACATCCTCAAGGATTAGGTCCACTTTTTACAGGTCAGTGGAATCTTTATGCTCAAAACCCCGATTCTAGTAGTCATTTATTTAGTACTTCGCAAGGCGCGGGAACTGCCATTCTAACACTTCTCGGGGGATTCCATCCTCAAACGCAAAGTTTATGGCTGACCGATATGGCACATCATCATTTAGCTATTGCAATTCTTTTTCTCATTGCTGGTCATATGTATAGAACTAACTTCGGTATTGGGCACAGTATAAAAGATATTTTAGAAGCACATATTCCTCCGGGGGGTAGATTGGGCCGTGGACATAAGGGTCTTTATGACACAATCAATAATTCAATTCATTTTCAATTAGGCCTTGCTCTAGCCTCATTAGGGGTCATTACTTCTTTGGTAGCTCAACACATGTACTCTTTGCCTGCTTATGCGTTTATAGCACAAGACTTTACTACTCAAGCTGCGTTATATACTCATCATCAATACATTGCAGGATTTATTATGACAGGGGCTTTTGCTCATGGAGCGATATTTTTTATTCGGGATTACAATCCCGAACAGAATGAGGATAATGTATTGGCAAGAATGTTAGAGCACAAAGAAGCTATCATATCCCATTTAAGTTGGGCCAGCCTATTTCTGGGGTTCCATACTTTGGGACTTTATGTCCATAATGATGTCATGCTTGCTTTTGGGACTCCGGAGAAACAAATCTTGATCGAACCTATATTTGCCCAATGGATACAATCTGCTCATGGTAAAACTTCATATGGGTTCGATGTACTTTTATCTTCAACGAATAGTCCGGCGCTCAGTGCGGGGCGAAGCATATGGTTGCCTGGTTGGTTAAATGCTATTAATGAGAATAGTAATTCTCTATTCTTAACAATAGGCCCTGGAGACTTCTTGGTTCATCATGCTATTGCTCTTGGTTTACATACAACTACATTGATCTTAGTAAAAGGTGCTTTGGATGCACGCGGTTCCAAGTTAATGCCGGATAAAAAGGATTTTGGTTATAGTTTTCCTTGCGATGGTCCGGGACGAGGTGGTACTTGTGATATTTCGGCTTGGGACGCATTTTATTTGGCAGTTTTCTGGATGTTAAATACCATTGGATGGGTTACTTTTTATTGGCATTGGAAGCACATTACATTATGGCAGGGTAATGTTTCACAATTTAATGAATCTTCTACCTATTTGATGGGATGGTTAAGAGATTATCTATGGTTAAATTCTTCACAACTTATCAATGGATATAACCCTTTTGGTATGAATAGTTTATCAGTCTGGGCGTGGATGTTCTTATTTGGACATCTTGTTTGGGCTACTGGATTTATGTTCTTAATCTCATGGCGCGGATATTGGCAGGAATTGATCGAAACTTTAGCATGGGCTCATGAACGCACACCATTGGCGAATTTGATTCGATGGAGAGATAAACCAGTGGCTCTTTCCATTGTGCAAGCAAGATTGGTTGGATTAGTCCACTTTTCGGTAGGTTATATATTTACCTATGCGGCTTTCTTGATTGCCTCTACATCAGGTAAATTTGGTTAATTTGATTCTTTATTGTATCTGCAAAAATAGCATTTCTTTGTATGAAGAAGGGAAACCACCTTCTTCTATTTCTACATCCAGGATCCGACTTCTATCATTGATACTAATAGGAAATGAACCATCATGGCAACGAAAAGTTTGATTGAGAGGGAGAAGAAGAGGCAAAAATTGGAACAAAAATATCATTTGATTCGAAGATCTCTAAAAAAAGAAATAAGCAAAGCTCAGTCGTTAAGTGAGAAATGGGAAATTCAGGGAAAGTTAGAAGCACTACCGCGTAATAGTGCACCTACACGTCTTCGTCGACGTTGTTTTTCGACCGGAAGACCGAGAGCTAATTATCGAGACTTTGGATTATCTAGACACATACTTCGTGAAATGGTTCACGAAGGTTTGTTGCCCGGTGCAACAAGATCGAGTTGGTAAGAATAAATAAAAAAAAATTATCTTCATTTTTTTTTATTTATTTTGATGATTAGCGATCCTAGGACGGTCCCTTTACCATTCTGTATAAATGGTTTATTCTATTTGTACAGATATGGTGGAGGGGCACATTCAATCTCTGTTTTTCATTAATTGTCAATTCTTCTTCTTATCGCGGAGTAGAGCAACTTGGTAGCTCGCAAGGCTCATAACCTTGAGGTCACGGGTTCAAATCCCGTCTCCGCAACATTTTTGAAAAAAAAAAATGGAATTCACCATACTCTATTTATATAGTATTTTTTTTATAATATAAATATACTATTACTTTCGTATTCAATACATAAGCAACGGCGGATAGCGGGAATCGAACCCGCGTCTTCTCCTTGGCAAGGAGAAATTTTACCATTCAACTATATCCGCATTTTTGTTTTTATGGTACTTTATACTTTATACTTTAAAATTTTATTTGTGCAGAACTGTGTCTGATATCTATTAGGAATAATTAAAAAAAAAGTAGAAATCTATAGATCTATAGATAGATCTATAGTTAGAATAGAATATATAACTATTAGATTCTATAATCTATATAGAATCTATATTCTATATAGAATATATATACTATATATCTTTCTATTCTAAATAGACCTTATTTGTATATATATCTATATATTGGTATATTGTTAATTTTTTTTTTTTGATATATTGTATTGTATCTATAATATAGATCTATATATTAATTAAATTAATTAAAAAAGTAGAATTACAGATTTCTAAAATATAAAAAATAAATTCGAATATATTCCCCTAGATAATAGGAATCCCATATTTTTCTATTTTCTTATTTTGACCCCTCCCATTAATAATAATGTTTTAGTTTTCTTTATTTGTGGGGTCTTATATATTCCATTTTCATTTTAATGTGCCTCACAACCCGAAAGAATTCGGGGGGGAGGGGTCATTTCGTTTTTTAATCTAGAATGAAAAGTTTCAAGAGATGAGAGAATTAAGAATACCCACTAGAAATACTAATCCAATCCATAATGATGTACCGGAAAATACAACATTTTTATTACTTGACCAACCATCAGGAGAAGCAAATACAACAGGTACACCAATCAATAAAATGGATGAAGTAACAATTAATGCAAAAACAGCTAATTGAAAAGCAATAGTCATGTTTCTAATCCTCCAATTTACCAACAAAAGAACTATACCATTTGATCCCCCAATCCCTTTTGACCCCTTAAAAAAAGAAAAAACGCATTATGGAGGGTTTTATCATTAATCCATTGATTTTAGATGACACCCCTTTTGAGGCGTGGATCGAGGGGTAGTTTTTTTTACTTCACAAAAGAGCATGCTGGATCATGCATATATATATACGGAGAGAGAGAACTAGACCAATAAAGTCACTTTATCATACATAGATAAAAAGGGGTATTAATTCGTATGGTCATGTTCTCTTGAGTGGAATAAAGATAAAATAGAAATTAGCTTTTGGAGAGATGGCTGAGTGGTTGATAGCTCCGGTCTTGAAAACCGGTATAGTTCGAAAGAACTATCGAGGGTTCGAATCCCCCTCTCTCCTTTTTCTTAGCGAATGTATTTTTGAATTTTATTGATTTAGGTTAGCTCGGTTTTTTCGGGCTCGACTATATCACCACTTAGCCGAGCCCGAAAAAAGATTAGATATTACATATAAATGAATTGAAAAAAAAATATATTTTTTCAATATCATCTGCTCGACTCAACCCAATATGTATACTAAAATCAAAGTGATTCTTACGTCAAGCATTGTATTTCATGTCTCAATTAAGAGGAGTCATGAAAAGAACAGGCTCCGAATCTCGATCAATTCCTTTTTCAAATCCTGCGGCAGCTGCACGAGCTCTTCCCGCGTGCCATAAATGACCTACGAATAGGAAGAATCCTAGAACAAAATGAGAAGTAGCTAACCAACTTCTAGGAGAGACATAATTGACTGCATTAATCTCTGTAGCTACGCCACCCACGGAATTTAAAGAACCTAAAGGAGCATGAGTCATATATTCCGCAGAACGACGTTCTTGCCAAGGCTGTATGTCTTTTTTCAGTCTACTCAAGTCCAAACCATTAGGACCTCTTAGAGGTTCTAACCAGGGAGCACGCAGATCCCAAAAACGCATAGTTTCTCCCCCAAAAATAACCTCTCCGGTCGGAGAACGCATTAAATATTTACCTAAACCGGTCGGTCCTTGAGCGGATCCTACATTAGCTCCAAGACGTTGGTCTCTAACTAGAAAAGTAAATGCTTGAGCTTGAGAAGCTTCCGGTCCAGTAGGACCATAAAACTCACTAGGATAAGCAGTATTATTAAACCAGACAAAGCAACAAGCTATAAAACCAAAAAGGGATAAAGCTGCTAAACTATAAGACAAGTAAGCTTCTCCAGACCATACTAGTGCACGACGAGCCCATGCAAAGGGTTTAGTTAAGATATGCCAGATTCCACCAAGTATACAAATGGAACCCAACCATACATGCCCTCCAATTATGTCTTCCAAATCGTCCACACTAACAATCCACCCCTCTCCCCCAAAAGGAGATTTTAGTAAATAACCCAATATAATACTTGGACTAAGGGTTAAGTTGGTAATTTTTCTTACATCCCCCCCTCCTGGAGCCCAGGTATCATATATACCTCCAAAATAAGAAGCCTTAAATACTAGAAGAAAAGCCCCTATCCCTAACAAAATTAAGTGAATACCTAAAATAGTAGTCATTTTATTTCTATCTTTCCATACATAACCAAAGAAAGGAAAAGATTCTTCAAGAGTCTCAGGTCCCAGAAGTGCATGATAAATACCGCCAAAGCCCAATACTGCAGAAGAAATTAAGTGAAGTACTCCAGAGACAAAGTATGGAAAGGTGTCTATAACTTCCCCTCCAGGACCTACCCCCCAACCTAGAGTAGCTAGATGGGGAAGTAAAATTAATCCTTGTTCATACATGGGCTTCTCGGGTACGAAATGAGCGACTTCAAATAGGTTCATTGCTCCGGCCCAGAATACTATTAATCCGGCATGGGCTACATGGGCCCCCAGTAGTTTACCGGATAAATTGATAAGTCGGGCATTCCCGGCCCACCAAGCAAAACCGGTAGTTTCTTGGTCACGGCCCGTTAAAGCTAAAGTTCCATTAAAGAGCGTTTCCACGTGGTAGAACCTCCTCAGGGAATATAAGGTTTTCATGAGGCTGATCTTGAGCCGCCATCCACGCACGAATACCTTCATTTAAGAGAATATTTTTGGTGTAGAAAGTCTCAAATTCAGGATCTTCCGCTGCGCGGATTTCTTGAGAAACGAAGTCATAGGCACGTAGGTTCAGGGCCAGACCGACTACTCCAAGAGCACTCATCCATAAACCAGTTACTGGTACAAATAACATAAAGAAATGTAACCAACGTTTATTGGAAAAAGCAACCCCAAAGATTTGGGACCAAAAGCGGTTAGCGGTGACCATTGAATAAGTTTCTTCCGCTTGAGTTGGGTTAAAAGCACGGAATGTATTTGCGCCATCACCATCTTCAAATAACGTATTTTCTACGGTAGCACCATGAATAGCGCATAGTAGGGCAGCGCCCAATACACCAGCAACTCCCATCATATGAAATGGGTTTAATGTCCAATTATGAAACCCTTGGAAAAATAGAATGAATCGAAATATAGCTGCTACACCAAAACTAGGCGCAAAGAACCAACCAGACTGACCCAGTGGATAAATCAGGAATACAGAAACAAAAACAGCAATTGGACCGGAGAATGCGATTGCATTATAAGGGCGCAATTGAACAGATCGAGCAAGTTCAAATTGACGTAACATAAAACCTATTAATCCGAAAGCACCGTGGAGAGCAACAAAAGTCCACAGACCACCCAATTGACACCAACGGGTAAAATCTCCCTGTGCTTCAGGACCCCATAGTAACAACAAAGAGTGTGCTAAACTATTAGCAGGAGTAGAGACTGCCGCAGTTAAGAAGTTACAACCTTCCAAATAGGAACTTGCCAATCCATGAGTATACCATGAAGTTACAAAGGTGGTACCTGTGAACCAACCCCCCACGGCAAAATAGGCGCAAGGAAAGAGCAATAGACCGGACCAACCCACAAAAACAAAACGGTCCCTTCGTAACCAGTCATCCATAATATCAAATAAATCATTTTCATCTTTGGTAAATTTACCAAGAGCTATAGTCATAGTGATCCTCCTATTCAACTACTTCAACCATTTCCGAACACCCCCTAGCATTTTCAGGGATAGAACCTTCGAGGATTTTTTCATTTTATATATGATATGATTTCTCAAAGACTGTCCCTTCTTTTCTACTGGGTTTCGAATAGAAAAATACTTTTTTTGTCGATTGATATTTAATCTAGGTCAAATCCATTAACTTAATTGGGTTATTCCTTTCTATTCTAAAAAATTCCCTAAGTCATGAAGTCATGACGCGGGAATTGTCTTATGATTCGTAAATCTGATAAATAAATTTTTTAAAGAACTATTCCAGAAACAAATGAAATGATCCCTTTTATCACTTTTGTTACCAGCAGATCCCCAGACAGACTACTCTCCTTTTATCAAATAATATTAAATAATATTATTCTTGAATCTTGTTCGTGAAATAAAAAAAAAGTTTTATATATTCTTCTAATTTGTATGTCTAGGAAACTACTATAGAATCCTATTTTTACTTTCTATTTTACTTTAATTTCTTTTATTGTCCTCTTTAGTTGTATTTTTCTTTCGTTCAGATTAAAAAAATTACAAAGTATACCTTTTTTGCAGATCGAGGTAAGAAATTCGAATATTTTTTTATCTATCTATTTTATCTATCTATCAGATTTTTTAATATTGTATGGAGTTTTATTAAAAATAATAGATTCTAAGTGAAAGTTTCGTCCATTAATTGCTTTAAAAATTTAGTATGCATAGATATGAAAATTAAATATTTGATACTCGAAGTCATGATTTGATGGATTTTTCTATTTTTTTTATAGATATCTTATATCTTAAAGAAATAATAGAAATTTAATTTGATCTTTTCTTGTATTCGGAAATAAAGATATTTTTAAAGTAAAATGACTTATATGTTGGAACTTAGAATAAACCCTTCTGCGTGGAGAAGAGGAGTATCAATTTATTCCTAGGAACAATAAGATTTAATCCGAAATATTGACAGATTCTTGCGGAGTCCGAACTAAAGAGATATTAAAAACAAAAAAGATCCACTGTTCGAATTTCATTTCTATCCAATTTGAATATCAGAATAGTGGATATAGTTATGATTCAATAGGTTAGGTCCACTTACTTTTTTTTAGAATCTTTCCCATTTTTTGATTGGAATAATAGAAAATAGGATAGGAATATCTTATAATTAAAGGAAATATCACAGTCTAATATATATAGAAAAGAATACTCTTTCACTTTCTAACTAGAATGAGTTTACTCTATTCGAATTCATTCGAATGATAACAATAATTTAATAGAATAAAAACTCGATTTTTTAATGAAATTCAACTATTCCTTAGTTTTTTTTACAAAGAGAAACTTCTTACAAATATCAAGAATATCTCTATTCTTCCTTCAAATCGGAATACTACTGTTGTCATTTTTTGACAAAAAAGCCCCTTATCGGATTTGAACCGATGACTTACGCCTTACCATGGCGTTACTCTACCACTGAGTTAAAGGGGCTCCATTTGAGTCAATTCCCGAATAAGGAACCATCCAATATGGATATGAGTTTAGTACATCTATTTGTTACTGCATATACTCAAATTATATATAAATTATATATATAGAATAGATCTTTTTTTTTTACATAGCAACTTTTTAACGAACAATAAATTGGATTTACCTAGTAAGTATAGTTAAAAAAAGGATTTTTTGATATTGGATTTGAAAAATATCAATGGAATGGATTTTTTCAAAACCGATTCGAATTGAAATCATCTTCATCATAACACAAAATTCATTTCATTGATACATGTACCCACTAATTCAATCTTCTTAACACTGAATGAAAGTGAAAGAAATGAGGTGTTAATGCCGCGCCTGTTCCAGAAAATCAATCATTCCCTGAAAGGATTCTCTCTTTCTTTTGTTTTCTTTCACATTCTTTTTTTAAGAGTAGATTATTATTTTTTTATAGTTTTATAGATTGGTGATTGGAATGAACAATTTCGAAATCTAAATTTTAAGGAATTCTGAAAGATCCTTCTGATCGAATCATATCATTATATTGACAATTTCAAAAAACTGTTCATACTATGTATGAACATAGTAGAATGGAGGTCGGGCAAGTATGCCCCCATCGTCTAGTGGTTTAGGACATCTCTCTTTCAAGGAGGCAACGGGGATTCGACTTCCCCTGGGGGTAGGGTACTACAAAAGGAAATTGATCAAGGATTATCAATAAAGACTAAAATTGATTCTTCCTGGGTCGATGCCCGAGCGGTTAATGGGGACGGACTGTAAATTCGTTGGCAATATGTCTACGCTGGTTCAAATCCAGCTCGGCCCAAAAATTTACTGATCCACCATGCAATGATATAACCCATTTGGTGTTCTCTGAAAATCACCAATGGGCTCCCATACAGAAGAATAAAATCTCGAGTGCTATTTATTGAAAAATTCCTATCGGGATTTTAAAATATAAAGTCTTAGGAAAGCATTCAAGTAAAAAAAGAGTCTTTTTTGTTTCCTTGATTCATTTATTTTTCAATCAAGTTAGCAATAAGGAACGGATTGCGAATAATCCGTGTCGATCTCGCTTAAAGTGCAGACCCATAAAAATATCAATATATAAGTCTGCCTCTTTCAGTTACAGTACAGGGGTTCGAATCTAAAATAGAAAAACAAAGGGTTTGAATGAAATAGTAAGAATATGTATGCTATACAACTTTTTCCCTGGGATTGTAGTTCAATTGGTCAGAGCACCGCCCTGTCAAGGCGGAAGCTGCGGGTTCGAGTCCCGTCAGTCCCGATGGATACAAATCCAAAAAATATCAATTGATTTCGTATGTGAAAGGGAATAAAAAAGAAAAAAAAATCTCATTTCTTTTCTAACAGGGATTCCTTTTTTCTTTTTTAGTTTAAGGTAAAGGTTCGGACGAAGAAAGAAAAAGGAATTTTTCATTGCATCAGAAAGTAATTTTTTTTTTTTTTGGTATGGATAAAAGATCTTCCTATGTTATACTATTTAATTCTCGACGATGAATTGATTTGATAGCTCAGATATTGTTATTCGTGATATTGATCCGATTTTATATCATCGAGATAAAATTTATACCACTGAATTTACTGACGAAAGATTTTTCATTTCTATGGGATTAAATCCCGAAGTATTTATTCGAAATAAAAGAGAAAGAAAACATAGAGATTATGGAAGTCAATATTCTCGCATTTATAGCTACTGCACTCTTCATTCTAGTTCCTACTGCCTTTTTACTTATAATTTACGTAAAAACGGTAAGTCAAAGTAACTAATTTTAATTAAACATGACTTCTGATTTCTTATCAATGCGATAACAATGATTGAATAAAGAAAAAAGGGTTTCCATTTCGGGTCTTTCTTTTAAATAAAATGATCAGACTACAATCAGCAGAATTCTATGAAATCCATATACTATAGTATATAGTAGAAAGAAATCAAATCTATTTCTTTCTACTATACTATTTATTATGGTATGGTAAAAATGGAATGTTTTACTTAAAAAAAAAGAAGTTTAATATAATATGGATGGACCAATTTAAATATTTCTTTTCATATGGGTATATCTATAGATATCTATGGAATCTCAATTCCATAGTGTCCACATTTTTTCTTTGTTTGATCTAATCTATTATATTTGTATTGGTTCCAATCAATCTGAAATAATCAAAAATACATTTTTATTCTTTTTATTTGAATTTTTAGATTTCACATTCTTTTCATAATCCCGATAAAAAAAAAAAAAAATAATCTTTTTATTTTTAGTATTCCAAAAAAATGAATTGATTAAATTGATTAAATAATTGACAACTGATCGGGGGATTCGATGAAAAAGTTTTTCATATTTAGAAAAGATTGGTGGTAACCAGTTCATCGAAATATAAATCTTAAAAAGAATTAAGTTTGGAGTAGTAATCCGTTTCCAATTATCTGTATTCCCGGGACAATAAGATGGGAACAATTCAAATATTTGTTTGATTTAAAGAGTATTTTTTTTTTCAATATTATATTCCACCACTGGAATACAATGGAGTTTCGAAATGAAGTATCGAATTGCATTTCATTAATTAGTATTAATAAAATAACAAAATGCAATAGTTAAAAAATGGAAGAACTTAGCTATAAAATAATTGAGACATTTTGATCCCTTAACTCAATTAGTAGTCCTCTTAGAGTCCACTTCTTCCCCATACTACAAGGGAAAGGGAAAATGTAAAAACTACCATTAAACCAGCCCAAGCAAGACTTACTATATCCATGTAAATTTTGTCTCCTATCTCTATCAATATGAAGAAATATTTTTATTATTGTTTACTAATTTTTCTTGTATTATTTTCGTTTTTATTTTTCACTAAAAATTTTATAATATCTTATAATAATAGTGGAATCGCTGGTACAGAGTCAAAAAAAGATTCCGTCATAACACCATTGACGAAACATCCAATTAGAACATCTAACAAGTTCTTACCTGATTTCTAGTAGAATTGAAAGAATATTAAATTAAGCATAGATTTCTTTGCATACTCAGACTCTTATTTGCATCTCTTATTTCCATTTGATTGTCTCCCGATTCGTTCTCTAAAACAATTGGAAAACATCCTCTAAAATTCTTTTACTAGAGATTAGAAAAAAAAAATGGATTCTTTTTGAATTGGATTTTATTATTAATATAATAATATTAATATATAATAATATTAATATATATAATAATAAATAAAGAAATTCAATATTATAATAATAAAAAAAATCGAATTAGATATTCAATTTCATTAATCTAACTAATATGGAATAAATGAAGAAGCGTTCATATACTTTACCATAAGTTTGTATACAAGGTTTTTCTTCAACACCTTCCCTAACTTAAAATGGACTTATATTCCCCATCCGAGCTATCCCTATCCAATCTAATTAAAGACCCAATAAAGTAGATGGACACTACAATAGTAGTGAAATAAAAGGACTATCATTTCAAGATTGATCTATTCCTTTTCATCCCTCTAATGAATTTTTCGTTGAATCTGAGACGAAAATATTTACAACATTTTAGAGAACAAACTTCCCGATGCTTAGAATTTAGCATCAAACTAGTCCCTTATTCCTACACTAGCTTGTGCTGGAAAAAAAGAAAAAGTTTTCTATATCAACAAAACGAAATAAACTATTTGAATTCTCTTATCGATTAGGCGACACCCGGATTTGAACTGGGGAAAAAGGATTTGCAGTCCCCCGCCTTACCACTCGGCCATATCGCCAAAATAATACAAAAAAATAGATCCGAATACCCCTCCTCCTCTCAAAAAAACAAAAAAGGGTTTCTAAAATTCTTTTTTTTGATGTGTTTGTATCTTAAATTCCGTTTTCTTTAATCCCCTCCCCTTTTCTATTGAAAACAAACGTATACCTATACCTTTCAGTCACAAAAGAAAAGTCAAAATTTCAGCACAAATAGCAACCGTTAACTACAAATTCCTGAATAATTCTTAATTCTTGAATCTTAATCTATTCTTTATTAATGAGAAAAAAATAGAAATTGATACATAACCAATCAATATTATTACCAATCAATATTATTATTATTTTTTTTTAATCCCTCTCTATTTCAATTATAACAGCAACTGTTAATATATGTCAACCCCAGAACATGCATTTTCGTTGTTACATATACCTATATTATAGGGAATTTTCGATAAATTCTCGTGCTTTCATTTTTTTGCCAATTTTTCATTAAATAGATTAATGAATGAATAGAAAAAATAAATGAACACAACATAACATGTGCTGTCCCGAACAAATAGGACTGCAATAAAGTAAGAGACATATAGAGATAGTTATAGCTGAAGTTAGATCTATGCATGTTTAATAAATCCAAGTCTTTTTATGCACTGCAATCATATTCTCAAATTCGAAAAAAATAAATAAATTGTATATTTTTTCTGATTATTTTTTTTTGGATATCTTTATCTCATGGAGCCAAACAAATCCTGAATTCATTTTTTGGGGTATCAATCGAATTAGAATTATGTAATAAGATACTATACTACTACTATAAAATATCCCAAGTCTAGGTGAAATTTATCAATTTGTTTCGATTTATATTACAAGTTATATTCTATTTGTTTGTTTTGTTGCAAATTCCAATTTGAGTATAAAATCTACTGTTTTCATAATAGGTATTTCATAGACGTCGTTAGGTAAAATTTCATGTGATTCAGTAAAGTAAAAAGACCAGAAATTCCATTATTGCTAAATCGATTCATGTGATTCAATGAAGAATGACAGCAAATCACGGGATATTTTCTATAAAATAAATGGGGAAATTGAAAATGCTTGGGGTTGGGAATGAAGGAATGTCTACACTACCCGGATTGAATCAAATACAATTTGAAGGGTTTTGTAGATTCATTGATCGGGGCTTAACAGAAGAACTTTTTAAGTTTCCAAAAATTGAAGATACGGATCAAGAAATTGAATTTCAGTTGTTTGTGGAAACATATCAATTGGTAGAACCCTCGATAAAAGAAAAAGATGCTGTATATGAATCACTTACATATTCCTCTGAATTATATATATCCGCGGGATTAATTTGGAAAAACAGTAGGGATATCCAAGAACAAATTATTTTTATTGGAAACATTCCTCTAATGAATTCCCTGGGAACTTCTATAGTAAATGGAATATACAGAATTGTAATCAATCAAATATTGCAAAGCCCTGGTATCTATTATCGTTCAGAGTTGGACCATAAGGGAATTTCAGTCTATACCGGCACAATAATATCAGATTGGGGGGGAAGATTAGAGTTAGAAATTGATAGAAAAGCAAGGATATGGGCTCGTGTAAGTAGGAAACAGAAAATATCTATTCTAGTTCTATCATCAGCTATGGGTTCGAATTTAAGCGAAATTCTTGAGAACGTTTGCTACCCCGAAATTTTTATATCTTTCCTCAATGAAAAGGAGGAAAAAAAAATAGGGTCAAAAGAAAATGCCATTTTGGAGTTTTATCGACAATTTGCTTGTGTAGGCGGAGATCCCATATTTCCGGAATCTTTATGTACGGAATTACAAAAAAAATTTTTTCAACAAAGATGTGAATTAGGGGGGATTGGTCGCCGAAATATGAACCGAAGACTGAATATTGATATACCCGAGAACAATACATTTTTGTTACCGCGAGATATATTGACAGCTGCGGATCATTTGATTGGAATGAAATTTGGAATGGGTACACTTGACGATATGAATCATTTGAAAAATAAACGTATTCGTTCCGTAGCAGATCTATTACAAGATCAATTTGGATTGGCTCTCGTTCGTTTAGAAAATATAATTCGAGGAACTATATCTGGAGCAATTAGATATAAATTGATACCGACTCCTCAGAATTTAGTGACTTCAACTCCATTAACAACCACTTATGAATCGTTTTTTGGATTACACCCATTATCTCAAGTTTTAGATCGAACCAATCCATTGACCCAAATAGTTCATGGGAGAAAATTGAGTTATTTGGGTCCTGGAGGATTGACGGGGCGAACTGCTAGTTTTCGGATACGGGATATCCATCCTAGTCACTATGGACGCATTTGTCCAATTGACACCTCGGAAGGAATCAATGTAGGACTTATTGGATCCTTGGCAATTCACGCAAGGATTGGTCGTTGGGGGTCTATAGAAAGTCCATTTTTTGAAATTTCTGAGAGATCAAAACGAATACGAATGCTTTATTTATCACCAAGTAGAGATGAATACTATATGGTAGCGACGGGAAATTTTTTAGCACTGAATCGAGGTATTCAGGAGGAGCAGATTGTTCCAGCTCGATACCGTCAAGAATTTCTAACTATTGCATGGGAACAGGTTCATCTTCGAAGTATTTTTCCCTTCCAATATTTTTCTATTGGAGCTTCCCTGATTCCTTTTATCGAGCATAATGATGCGAATCGAGCTTTAATGAGTTCTAATATGCAACGTCAAGCAGTTCCTCTTTCTCGGTCCGAAAAGTGCATTGTTGGAACTGGATTGGAACGCCAAGTGGCCTTAGATTCAGGAGTTCCCGCTATAGCCGAACACGCCGGAAAAATCGTTTATAACGATACTGACAAGATCATTTTATTTGGAAATGGGAATTCTCTAAGTATTCCATTAATTATATATCAACGTTCCAACAAAAATACTTGCATGCATCAAAAATCCCGGGTTCATAAAGGTAAATGCGTAAAAAAGGGGCAAATTTTAGCAGATGGTGCTGCTACTGTTGGCGGTGAACTCGCTTTGGGAAAAAACGTATTAGTAGCTTATATGCCATGGGAAGGTTACAATTCTGAAGATGCTGTACTCATTAGTGAACGTCTGGTCTATGAAGATATTTATACTTCTTTTCACATACGTAAATATGAAATTCAGACTCATGTGACAAGCCATGGTCCTGAAAGAATCACTAATAAAATTCCACATCTAGAAGCCCATTTACTCCGAAATTTAGACAAAAATGGAATTGTGATTCTGGGATCTTGGGTAGAAACAGGGGATATTTTAGTGGGTAAATTAACGCCTCAAATGGCGAAAGAATCCTCATATGCTCCGGAAGATAGATTATTACGAGCTATACTTGGGATTCAGGTATCGACCTCAAAGGAAACTTGTCTAAAACTACCTATAGGTGGTAGGGGCCGAGTTATTGATGTGAGATGGATCCAAAAAAAAGCAGGTTCTAGCTATAATCCAGAAACGATTCATATATATATTTCACAGAAACGTGAAATTAAAGTAGGTGATAAAGTGGCCGGGAGACATGGAAATAAAGGTATCGTTTCAAAGATTTTGTCTAGACAGGATATGCCTTATTTGCAAGATGGAAGACCCGTTGATATGGTCTTCAACCCATTAGGGGTACCCTCACGAATGAATGTAGGACAGATATTGGAATGTTCACTCGGATTAGCTGGGAGTATGCTAAATAGACATTATCGAATAGCACCTTTTGATGAGAGATATGAACAGGAGGCTTCCAGAAAACTTGTGTTTTCTGAATTATATGAAGCCAGTAAACAAACATCGAATCCATGGATATTTGAACCCGAGTATCCGGGAAAGAGCGGAATATTTGATGGAAGAACAGGGAATCTTTTTGAACAGCCTGTTATAATAGGAAAGCCTTATATTTTGAAATTAATTCATCAAGTTGATGATAAAATACATGGACGTTCCAGTGGACATTATGCACTTGTTACACAACAACCCCTTAAAGGAAGGGCGAAACAAGGAGGACAACGGGTAGGCGAAATGGAGGTTTGGGCGCTCGAGGGGTTCGGTGTTGCTCATATTTTACAAGAGATGCTGACTTATAAATCTGATCATATTAAAGCT